>NC_035441.2:148780139-149080139 GCF_002127325.2 Helianthus annuus
TCTGACCCTTAGTTGATGATAACCCGACCTTAAGTCGATCTTGGAGAAGTAGCTTGCTCCTTGCAGCTGGATCGAATAGATCATCGATCCTTGGTAAAGGATATCTATTCTTTATGGTAACTTTATTCAGTTCTCTATAGTCGATGCACAACCGCATCGATCCGTCCTTCTTCTTTACAAATAGGACAGGAGCTCCCCAGGGAGATGAACTAGGTCTGATAAAACCTTTCGCCAGCAGTTCATCCAACTGGGTCCTCAGTTCTTTCATTTCCGTTGGCGCTAATCTGTAAGGTGCTCTTGCTATCGGAGCTGCTCCAGGAATGATGTCAATTCTGAACTCCACTTGTCTATCTGGTGGCAAACCAGGTAGTTCTTCAGGAAAAACCTCGGGGTATTCAGAAATGACAGGAAGATCCTCGATCTTCGGCTTTGGTTCTTCAATTATCACCTGAGCCATGTAAATTACACAGCCTCTGTTCAAACACCTTGAAGCTTTCAGCATAGATACGTCTTCGGGCAATCCGTAATGCGTATCCCCTCGAATAGTAAGAGATTCACCACTCGGAGTCTTTAAAACTATTTGCCGCTTGCCGCAAATGATTTGGGCCTGGTTATGGGATAACCAGTCCATGCCTAGCACGATGTCAAAACCCGCAAGTTTGAAAGGAAGTAGAGATAAAGGAAAAGAATGGTTCCTAATGGATATTTCACATCCTTCTAGAACGGTAGAGACGGTTTCTATCGTTCCGTCTGCTAACTCTACTTCGTATTTCATGTCTAGGGTTTTGATTGGCATATTTAGTATTTGGCAAAATTTTTGGTCTACAAAGGACTTGTCAGCGCCAGAATCGAACAGTACTCTTGCAAATATATTATTTACGAGAAAAGTACCTGTAAGCACAGTGTCGTCCTTGACCGCTTCCTTTGCATCCAAGCGAAAAATTCTCGCATTTGATTTCTTCGTTTCTTCCGCCTTCTTGGCATACTTCGGGCAATTACTCTTTATGTGCCCCTTTTCGTTACAATTATAGCAAGTTGCGTCCTTTATCTTTTTGCACTCCACCGTCTTATGATCCTTGGACTTGCATAGTCCACAGGATGGAGTCTTTTGTTGCGACTGCGAACCAGACGCAAACCTACACTTCCCGGAGTGAGGTTTCTTGCAGACCTTGCAGTAGGGTCTTCCATCAGCTTGCCCCTCCTTCTTTGCCTCCGACCCTCTCTTGCCCTCACCATTTCCACGGTGCTTTTTACCGGACTTTCGTGAGGTATCATCCTCACGTTTTCGCTTTTCAGCCTCCTTGCTCCTTTGTGCCCTCAGACGGACAGCATCAAGTGTAAGAGACAAGGAGAGGTCAGTAACTGACCTGAAGGTCGTTGGCCTAGAGGCCTTCACGCTGGCCTTGATCGCCGGCTCTAAGCCCCCAATGAATCGGGCAATTTCTTCGTGGTTCTGGTGTCACAAGATATGGCACCAGGCGTGACATAGTGTTAAAGCTTGTCAGATAAGCTTGACAATCCAGGTTTGTCATCACTAGTGAGACAAAATCAGCCTCAATCTTCTCAACCTCGTGCTGAGGGCAGTAGTTTTCTTTTATGAGGGTAATAAACTCCCCCCATGACATTTTGTACAAGGCAGACTTACCTGAAGCCTGCACCAGAGCTCTCCACCATGCCAGGGCCTCGCCCTTGAATGACTGGGACACAAACTTAACCACGTCCCTCTCAGCGCACCCGCTGATGTCCACAATCGTGTCCATCTCGTCCAGCCAGGTGATACAGTCAACCGCACCTTTCTCCCCTGTAAATTCACGGGGCTTACATGATACAAAGTATTTGTAAGTGCAACCCTTAGCACCAGACGCATCAGTATATTCTCTATCGCGGTGAACGCTGTGGTCAGTAGACGAATGCTTGTCGTCATCTTTCTTGGGTTCAGAGGGTGGTTTGGAGTGTGTCTTTGGTTTAGAGAGTGGCTTTGTCACAGATCTGCCTTGAGACTCCGTATTTTGTCGATCAATCGCTGCCTGGACAGCATTGTTGATCAGAGCCTTTAGCTGTGCGCCTGTCAAATGAACTGACGCATTGTCATAGTCATCTTCATTCGTGTGGCTGTTCTCACCATTGGGATCCGCCATTTGTAACTTGAATCTGTTACAGAAGATAACAAAATTTTAATTTAGGAGATTTTTATGTGATTGTCTTTTATGACAATTTGTCAACCATGGTACAGAGACCATATTCAGTTAACTTATTATCTCATTACATTAAATATTAGGATTTGAATATATCCTATTTTTAACTATATAAATAGTATTGGCGGCATAAAGCCTAATCATGATGTTGTTTTATAATATTAGCCGAGATTTCATAGAATCAAAGGCATAGAGGATTGAACCGTAGTTCTTTATCTCTTTCTGACAGGGAGTCATAGACCACCACTGTTCCTTGTCGTTATAAGACAATTATTATGGCCCATAGGCACTACACCTCTAATGGATGTTTGAATATAGTCGGCCCGTAGGCACTACATCGCTAAATGGATGTTTTTATAATACTAGGCACTGCATCTCTAATGGATGTCTTAATATGGTTGGCCCGTAGGCACTACATCACTAATGGATGTTTTGATAATATTGGCCCGTAGGCACTACATCACTAATGGATGTTTAAATAATTCTGGCCCGTAGGCACTGCATCACTAAATGGATGTCTTTATAGTACTGGCCCGTAGGCATTGCATCACTAAATGGATGTCTTTATAGTACTGGCCCGTAGGCATTGCATCACTAAATGGACGTCTTTATAGTACTGGCCCGTAGGCATTGCATCGCTAAATGGATGTCTTTATAATACTGGCCCGTAGGCATTGCATCGCTAAATGGATGTCTTTATAATACTGATCACCTTCATTGGTGATTTAACCCACGATCTATATATCATTTAGTTGGGTTTTGAAATCCTCAAAGGATTATTGTATAAGAATGACGTGCGTGATTATAACGAATCACATCTGCCAAGAATGTTAACATGCGTACAGAGGTTAACAGGGAATCAGAATCTTTTCAGCTAGGTCGTACCATCTTGACTGATCTTAAAAGACCCCAAGCTAGGTTTCACCCCCTTAAGATTCTTTACTAGGCAGATCAATATAAAAGGAATGGTTTTGATTTATTTATATATATATTAAAACAAAACTCATAACATACATTCCAAATCTCAAATACAATTATATATTGCCCTAAACGGGTCTTTCAAATAATACATACCTCCATAGAGGCTTTAAAATAAGTGACAAGTCCACGCAGGGACTAGTATAAGATAGGTGTCCATGCAAGGACTAAAGATAAGCCCACGTAGGGACTGAAATATGATAAGTTGTCCACGCAGGGACTTATTTTAAAGTAGAAATTACAGCAGTACTACTATTAAGGGCTAGTGGTCAAGTTTCTTCTTTTTGCCCTTTAGTAGGTTCGCCAAGCCCTTGAGAAATCCTCGGTGGCTTTTCTTTTCTTCCTCGAACTCTCTCTCCACACGATCTAGTCGATGGAGTATTTCTTCCTGTTCAGGAGGAGAGAATCGTGGTTGCTGCGCTTGATGCGGAACTGGAGGTCTGGGAGGTATTGGATACCCATGAGCTGAGTAATCCGGTGGTCCCATGTTTCCATGTGCTCCGTCAGGGTAGCGCGCGTTATATCTAGCCGACACCACATATGGGTCGTGCTCATAGCCGTAGTTGTATTGTGGTTGTGATGGTTCAAACGGGTTGTAAGCCGTTGGACCTGTATAAGCTGGTATGGGTTGGTCATACCCAAATGGTGGCGAATTTCGTGCAGTAGGTGCGGAGTTCGCTTCTTGTATAGGACTTGAAGGTCCTTCTTCATGTAGTGGCGGATAGTGGCTACTACTTGAATGTCGAGGAGTGCTGAAGTGGTTACCCCCTCCTCCTCGTGTAGACATACGAGCATTGGTCCTCCTACGCCTCGGCGGATCAGGTATAACTGGTTGTGCCGGTGGCGGAGGTGGTGGCGTAACTGCCTCAAAGCGTGAATCCTCAGAGGGATCCTGTGGATGTCTCGGTTGTTGTGTCTGATGAGATGGTGTGTTGTACCACTCATGTCGGTCAAACAAGGCCATAAAGCTATCTGGGCCTTGATACTGTGGACCATGATATGAAGATCCATCAGATACTTCTATCGGATGCGTGGGCGTACCACGAGCTGGTTCAGTTGGATCCTCATCTTCCTCCATGGGATCTTCAGAAAAATGGTCTTGTGGCCCTAGTGGAACAAAACCTGAAGGTTCCTGTATGTAGTCAGCCGGATTAAACTGAGCTACGTAGTATGGACTAGGGTCGTCGTAGTTTCGGTGCGATACCGAACGTTGTAGAGGTATGAAGGAAGGTTGTGGGTTGTTGGGATTATTTTCTGAATCTGGCCCAAAGGAGTGTCGGTAGGATGGCGTTGAGCTGTGCGAAGTGGAATGCCTCGCTGGTTCGTAAAGATCTCTTCGTCGTTGTGGCTCTTCGCTCCTTGTCATCGAAGGATGTCTTGTACCAGATGGTCCAGCTTCTTGATCGTGATGTGTCACGATTTCTCCTCGGCCTCTTCGTCCCCTTCCTCTTCCTCGGAATATAACAGGTGGCATTTTCCTGCTTAAAACTTATTAAAAATTGAATCGAAAATTAAAGACAAAAAGGAGTATCAATCCGAATTTGTCCTAAGTTCTTGTCTAGACTCAAGTAGGTGCAATTGTGTCATTGAGATTAAACACATTAGGATAGTGTTTAATTCACTCAATGTTGGCTCTGATACCAACCTGTCACACCCCGATTTCCACGTATCTCACCGGTAGGCCCGGTGGGGGATTACCGTGACGATGTTGGCAACAATATAGTCAAACCACACAATTATATAATGCACAGCGGAAGCATAAGATAAATATATAAATTTCAACCTCTGATCATAATATCAATGTATTACAGAGTTGAATATCCACAGTGGATCGAAAATAAAGATAAAGTATTGTTCCATTAGATACTGCAATCAAGCTTGCGAGGCTTATCCCGACGCTAGGGAGCTAATACCAGCCAATTACGTTTAGGTACCTGCACTTAATCTTTTTGGGGAAAATACGTCAGTTTACACTGGTAAATACATTCAACTGACACATTTGAAAATGTTTATTAAAATTGATTTGAATGCACAAGGCACAAACTCTTTTATAACTTGGGAAAATTCATAATGATCTTGTGAACGTTTTTACATGTTCTTTTATGCGTTCAGTAGCCCGGGTCGTGCCGGGTTAAAGATTTATAGACACACCACGTTTGCGTAAAACCGTAGTACAGAAACCAACGGCTACGTCTTTTAGTTTTAATGTCGACACTTTATACCGGGTGTACGCCTACACCGGGATGTCGATGGTCGTGGCCATTTCGTAAAATGATGCCAAGGATATCCGGGACAACGGTCATTAAACCCCCCAAAGGCTTATAAGCAACAAAACTGTTTAAATGAGCCGATCATATTATTTAGTTATCCACCTAAGCGATGGACGAATATAATGCTCAATCAAGCGGTATTAATATACCGTAACCCAAGCCCATATAGGGGAAATAAGTCAAAAGTATTTACCTTTGCAAGTATTAATCCTTAATTTAGATCAAGTCACCGATAGCTTTTACTGGGGCTCCTAATCTGGAACGAAGGTTTTAATTAACCTCTTAGAATCCTAACGGTCCTTGTATTAGCCGTAGCTTAAACCGGTTGATTCCGATATATAGATATGGTTAATTCGCACGAAAAGGCGAAAACCGGGAATGGAGTATGATTTGGACCCAACAAGTTCAGAGACTTGTTTTATATGGGTTTATAGTTCATACTCTGGATTTTGGGGTTCAAATAATATAATTTGACCCATATCGGCTATTGCACGAAAACTAGTTCCGTGGGCCGTACCGTGTGCGCAAATAGGCGAAACGGTTAACCATAAGAGTCGTACGCTTATTTCCTAAGTCAATATGCCTTAAAAGTATTTTGGTATCAGTAGGATACCTTCCGTAATGCCCGTAACGAGTTTGAGTTAATATTATGCCCCGTAGGGGCTTTTCGGTCCTTTTAAAGACTTTAAAAATGCTTCTCGAGTTCTACAGGAAATCTGAGTTTCCCGAACAGCTTATAAAGCTTAAAACACTTTATTTATTATTTAAAACCAGTAGCCACTGGAATCGGGTCAAAAGACCTTGTAGAACTCCCGTTTTGGCCAAAAAGGGCATATTCGGTATTTACCGAACCGTAGCCATAACCGCAGGTTATGAGCAAGGTAAAAATTATTAAAAATCTTTAAAATTCCCAAAATATTATTTTACCACAGTGGGTAAAAGTTTTGGTGACGAAAACTTGGGTTAGATGGGCGTTATGCTAATTGCGCCGTTAATTACAAAACTTTCTTAAAAGTGCGCCTTTTAGCATAACTCTCATTCTAGACCTCGGATTGACGTGAAACTTTAGGGACATGCTTATAATTTAATAAGCAAGGTTTTGGTCCGTTCACGTGTCCGAAATACTCGTTTTAATTTTTAAAAGGCCGTTACGGTTAACTTTTAGGCGAACGACGGAAATGCGTTAAAGACTTGGATAACTCATGAACCGACCACAGAGGCTTATACCAACATGTGACCTGGTTCTAAGAGAGTCCTAAGGTATATTTATACCTCACTAAAACGGGTCAGAACTGAAGTCAAAGCAAAAGTCAAACTTATGCGACTTTCGGCTCCGAACCGGTTCAATATAGCAAATGATCGATTCAAACGAGCGCAAACATGTTTATATACTTATTATCATGTTTTATGATTGTCAAAACAGGTTCCATAACATATATATCACAGATTATGCTTAAATTGCTAAAATAGCTTTCTGTTGACTTTTTAACCGCGCGTTTGACTCGATATTTGACATAGTTAGAGTGGTGATCAGGGGGAACCATTTTAGAGGTTTAATACCCACATAAATACCAACTCAAAACTACTTTTGATTCGTCATAAGACTGAATCATTTGCAAGATATTGCAATGACAACCGTTAGTTACGACGGTTGCGTTTATAGGCTATAACTATGGAAATGTGACACCACAAAGGGTGAGATTACTTACAGAGGTTGTGTTCTTGACTATAGAGCAGAAGAAAAGCTAGAGAGCTCCTTAGAATGATCAGATAGTGTGTTTTGAGTGTGATGAAGGTTATGAGCACAAGGGTGCTATTTATAGTCACACAAGACCCTCAAGATCATCACACAACATGCTATAACTGATCATGGATCATGGGCAGGTGTCCCTAAGGGTAATGGGTCGTGTAGGGGTCACCCATGCTGCCATAATTGATCAAATGATCGTTCAAGAGCTCAAAAGTCAAGAAGTTACAACCATTCTGCATCTGGGCGTCGTACGCGACCCGCATGGACAATCCATGCAACTTGTACGCGGGTCGCCTGGGATCAACAATTCAGACGCGTAATAGAGGGAGCTCGCGGCCCGCCTCAACTTAGGTTTAAACCTTACGCGGGTCGCGTGAGGTTATATTTTCAGAATTTTTCATATCTTTTATAATCATTACAGAATCGGGCCATTAATAACGAAATCTTTCGTAATGATTTACCTGGCCTTTCGGTTCTGAAGGGGTAACTTTGCGGTTTGGCCCTCGGTTATTTACCGATAGGGGCCTCGTGTTAATTACCCGCATTATTAAGTCCCCGGTTTATTTATTAATTATATTGGAAAGCCTTAACTTTCACTGTTGACGCTTTTAACCCTTCTTCTACGTATTTGATCGTACTTTTCTCGTTTCATATCGAAACTTCGCGTAATTCATATATATTATTTTAGTGAGGGTATAATACCGTTACAAAGTCTTTGGGACGTTAAAGGGCCACTCAGAGGTATTATTAAACATGTTGACACAGTTAACCCCTGTAGTTTGTAATCTCTCACTTTCTTCCGCGTTTTATATATGTACGATCTATAATTTATTCGTTTGAAGGTTTAAGCGTTATTTAGGGATACTATACAGTATATTTACCCTTGTTGACATTTATAACCCTCGAATTTATATACTTTCAAGGTTTGTCAAAATTAGTCCTTTATTTATTATAGATGCCACGTGTAAACAAATGACACGTGTTAACACATCATTGGACACAAAATTTCGAGGTGTTACAAACAGCTACCACACCAGTATTGGTGCCGCGCCATTCGAAGCTTTATATGGGCGCAAGTGCAGGTCGCCGCTCTGTTGGTCTGACGCGGGTGATAGACAATTGGTAGGTCCCGATGTAGTTCAGGAAACTACAGATAAGATCGCTCAAATCCGAGATCGCATTAGTGCGGCTCGTGACCGTCAGAAGACCTACGCAGATCTGAAAAGGAAACCTCAGGAGTTTGAGGTTGGGGATATGGTTTTGTTGAAGGTATCACCCTGGAAGGGTGTGGCACGATTTGGGAAACGTGGGAAGTTGAATCCACGCTACATTGGTCCTTTCAAGGTTGTGGAAAGAATTGGGACCGTAGCATACAAGTTGGATCTACCTGCCGAGCTGAATAATGTTCACGATACATTTCATGTATCTAATCTGAAGAGAAGTCCAACTCAAGTTAACGTTGCCATTCCTACCGACGAAATTCATATTGATGACACGCTCCACTTCGTTGAAGAACCTGTCGAGGTCACGGATTGGAAAGTAAACAAGACCCGCCGGAACAGTGTCAAGCTCGTCAAAGTTCGTTGGAATGCTAGACATGGTCCTGAATTCACCTGGGAGCGTGAAGACCGAATGAAGGAGAAATACCCCCACTTATTTCCTAAGAACCCTGCTTCTACAAGCAGAATTTAAAATTTCGGGACGAAATTTATTTAACGGGGGGAGAATGTGACAACCCTCACTAAACCAGGTATCCGTACGACTTAATTAACTATTAATTGTTGCCTAATTACTGTGCTTAACTGAGATTTCTGATAAACTGCTACTTGATTGTTAATACGTGTACATATCTGCATCATACTTTGATCTTTCCGTCACTACATTACTTATTTACTGAACTTTAGTGACAAACATGATGCACAAAAGCACAGTAGCACTTGAACGGATAACCTATTGAACATGCTGATATAGCCAGCATCAGGCAAACACTGCCTCTAAAGGCCTGAATGAGCCAGAAATATTTTACTACACCCATAGAGTGTGTAGGGATACAAGGGTTGTATAATTGCGTCTCTAGGAATAAGATATAGAGATTGGATGTGCCTAAAACGTATTCTAAGCACAAAACATAGCACTTTTATCAACACACTAGCTTCTAGCTAACTAATAAAGTGCCAAAACATGAGGAATTATTCCTGACACTTTGCAGAATAAATTGTGTCGCTAAAAATATTAATTACAACGCTTAAAGGATTACTTAAGCACTTTAACGGATTACTATCCGACCGAACAACCGGACTATACCCGGAACATAAAAATATTGCCAGAAATATTATTGGTATTTTTCTGAGCCAGTTAGGGTCCCTGATTACCCTAACACCCGCTTTATAACGCATTAAACAACTAACGGGGTTAATCCCTAAAGTTAACCGACTTAACCAAACTAAACTCTAACTGTACGATCAAGACCCAACCGGATACCCCCCCCCTAATGGGATCGGCCAACTAGAAAGGACAAGGGGAGTACAACTTTTTATTATTTTATTTGGGTTCGTGGATATCTAGACGACTTGAAACCGTTGGACGATGATCTCACTTTTCTCTATAAATACACACACTCACACATAGAGATCACATCCACCCAACTTCACTCTCTCTCTTGCTCCCTCTCCCCCTCTCGGCCGTGAACCACCACACCCAACCATCCATCTTTCGGTTCTCGTCTTGACATTCCAAGTGCACACAAGTGTCGGGGATCACGTACGAGGAAGCTAGAAGCAAACGGAAGTTGGAGGACCACGTGCATTTGCTTTTATCCACGCCATTTCCGACTAGATTCTTCCCTAGCCCCGAGCTAGAGGTATAACATTTAAAACTTGCTCTTGATCGTATCTAAAGTGGTTAAAAGGATTTTTAACGGTTAAAAGTCGGTAACCCATCGTTTGAATCTAAAAAGTCTACTAGAACTCGAATATTGTTGGTTAAAAGCATATAACGCGTGTAAAAGTTGTAGTATTTGAATATGTTGATTGTAGAGACCCGATCTACGATGTGGTGGCTCTTATCATCGTTTAACCCGACTTTGTTAAGATCCCGAATCTTGACATACACTTGTTTCTTTTGTACAAGGGTTAAAAGGTGAAACTCCACCACACAGGAAACATGAACTTGTGTAAAAGTGTTTTGACATGAAAAATAGTATTTAAAACGAGCCGATCTACGTATGTATAAGTGGTACATTCGTAGAACCAAGTGTCGAGAAAATCATGTTTTATATAAGTTGGATAACATGCTAACAAAGATGATTTTTTATAAACTACAAGTGTATAGAAACTTGTGAAACGAAAGATCCGACAAAATAACAATTTTTATAAAAATTGTCGGGAAGTTGTAAAGAGTGATTTGTACCAAAAACGGGGTTTTTGCAAGACTAAACTATTTTATACATAGATCCACTAAACATAACGAGATCTACACAATAGTTTTAGAAAAACTACAAGTTCATGTAATAATGTGATTTTACATACTAGTCTGCGAGTTAATGTGTTGAAACTAGTTTGAAGTATCGGAAATTGATTTGGTTGATTTAAAGAAGTATTGGAATGATTTTGTAAAAGAAAATGATACGCTTGAAAGCGTGGCCACCTCCAGTTACAGGGGAAACTCTGGCGAAATTTTCTAAAAATCTAACACTTAGAATTATTTACAAGTGTTAAACTATTTTGAGATGTTTTCAGACTATATTTCGCCATGACTTTATTTATTAAATAATCGGAGGTGGGGTTTTCACAAAAATAAACGTGATAAATATTTATTCGATAAATATATTTTTCACAACACTGTTTATGATTATTTTGTGAAAATGTATAAATATTATTTTTAGAGTAAAAATAATATTTACTAACTTTGTCGAACCCAAAATAATACAAACGCTTATACGACAAACATATAAGTTACAACGGTAATTACTATTACCATTTAATCGCCAAAACGTAACTTACGCCTTATGCGGAAATATTCACAAATGCGGATATTGTCAACGTATTATTTTGGAAAATATTATACGAAGAGAAAATATATTATTTTTGAGAAAAATAATTATATTTTGGGAATGAGAAATAAAATATATTAAGTGAGACTTAATATTATAAACACGCATGTATTAATTCCCCCATCCTTGGGAAGGAGATTTTCTACCAAGTATATACACGGAACGGTTGTCTAACCGTTTCCCGAAAAACTAAACTATAAAGCTAAGGCACGGCCATCCGTCTAATAGAATTAGCACATGTAGGTCGTTGCGCAGCAGTTGGATATTTGGATTACTTGGTATTGTGACGCACTCACTGTGAGTTCATGTCCCCCTTTTCTCTTAACTGTTTTCAGTTTTATAAACTGCGGGGGTGAAATACATGTTACTATGATTTTGAATACTTGATATACGGTATGGTTAGCGTAAGGAGGTTTGTTACTCAGATCATGTGAGTGGGTAGGCACAACTTGAGGCCATTAATCCTCGTAGTAGGACCGAGGGACAGGAGCGGTAGATCTATCTGGGTGTAGCGAGCCCAACCCCAGGTCCAGCATAACGGACCTCGGGGTGACTTAGTGCCCGACGCATAAATCCGCTAGGTTTGAGTCATCCCTACTTGCACTTCACACATATCAATGGCCTTGCAAACCATTGGTGATCTCTTTTTCCTTATTTGCTACATACCAAGTTTTTGATAAAGATAAAGGTTTATTTACTCACTATCGCATGAACTCGCTCAACATTATTGTTGATTTTTCAACTTACATGTATTTCAGGGAATTAACGATCTGGCGCGGTATGGCTTGTTTTCCGCTGCATTAGGCCAGAGGTCATCCAGGGTTCGAGGCTTGTGACTCTTTCCTGGACAAGTCACAGTCCTTGAATCATGTTTATGTTAAGTTTGCATTTGTAATGTTTAGACAGGTTATGGTTGTCGGGTGTTAACCCGTTAAGACAATGTTTTACTATTTTATTTTTAATGGATGATCTTGCATATTTTTAATTCATATAGCTTGTTATGATTAAGCTATGGTATTAAGAAGTCACCCCAAATTAACCACGCTTCCGCAATGCCAGGGTGTGACACTTTGTTAGTTCGAAAACTGCATCGATTCATGTAAACTATTTCAGATCGGGAATAAACTGAATGAAACATATATTAAAATCAATATGATGTATGTTCTGTTACTTCAAAAACTTCATTGAATCATGTAAACTGTTTCAGATCGGATAAAAAACTGATGAAAAACGTAAATTAGAAGTTAAAATAAAACGAAATCAGTGTTATGTTACGGTCTGCTACTTTAAAAACTTGTTTGAATCATGTAAACTGTTTCAGATCGGTATAATATTGATTAACTGAAAGAAAAACGTAAATTAGAAGCTAAAATAACACAGAATCAATGTCATGATACTTTAAAAACTTCATCAAATCATTTAAATCGTTTCAGATCAGAAAAAACGGAATGTAAAAGGTAAATTTGAAGCTAAAATAACACAGAATCAGTGTGATGTGATACTATGCTCTGGTGCTTAAAAAACTTCATCAAATCATGTAAAAACTGAATGAAAATACGTAAACTAGAAGCTAAAATAACACAAAATCAGTATGCTACTTCAAAAACTTCGTCGAATCAAGTAAACTGTTTCAGATCGGAGAAACGGCAGCAAGAAACGAACCAGATCGGGATTGGCCGAAACCCTAGGATCCAAATTGGGGGAAACGACTGAACAGATCGTCGTCATCTCCACCCTCGTGTCATCATCAATATCGTCGGCCACCTCCACCTTCATCTTCAAAACATCATCGTCTTCAAACGAACCAGCGCCGCCGTCGGCCACCTCCACCTTCGTCTTCAAAACATCATCGTTGTCATCTCCACGAGTGTTCTGGGAAGCAAGAAGGAGGCCGGTGAGGCTTCGGCTCCGGCACGAGTGTTCTCCGTTTTACAGAGGAATGAAAGAGAAGAGGGATTTCAATTTGAATGAGAGAGATGAAAGAGAAGAGAGGATGGTGTGAAACTTTAAAGAGGCAGAGACAAATGACAGTAGATTAGACATTAGGAGTAAAATACCAAAATACCCTTTAGGATATAATATAATAGTGTATATATGGTAAATTCTGATTGCTGGAGAGTGGTTCTCGCGGTTTCTTACAACTGATGATGGTTTTCATTTTAGCGGCTCCCTATATATATATATAGGGTAGGGTTCATGAGTGAACAATGATTTATTTGTGAACAAAATGAACTTATCCTGACCATTGATTTTGTAGATCTAGATGTTTTCATTAATGGCAAGATTGTAATTATCTTTTGTAACTTACATGTATTTTAATAGACACAAGGGTATAATTGTATATTTCTATCTTCATTTAATTAATTAATTTTTTCTCTCTCCTAATTTCTCTTTCCAAATTAAATAATATTTAATTACATTCTTTATATTTTTTTCTCTCACATATTACCTAACTTAATATTACATAATTTAAAAAAAAAATACAAACATTATCAAATATTGTTCCATCTAGAACACAATTAAAAATATTTAATTACATTCTCTATACATATATGTATTAGATCAATGTTTGATGAAAAGATGTATAGTTGAAACAATATATAGTAATACACAAGTGTATAAGTCTGGTATATTTCGACATGTATACACTATGTACTTGAATAATACACAGGTGTATACGTCTGGTATATACCGACCCGTATACACATATGTACTTGAATAATACACAAGTGTATAAATCTGGTTTATAGCGACCCGTGGAAACAAGATGTAATAATACACAAGTATATAAGTCTTGTATATACTGATTGTATACACATATGTTAAAAATTAATTTAATTAGGTTTAATATTTAATTTTAAAAGGAACATAACAATTTATATAAAAAAAATTAGCCATTCAATCTCTTATAATTGATAACTAAAATAATAGAGAAATAATTAAAAATGAGAGAGAGAGAGAGAGAGAGTTAAGAGAGGAGAAAATTAAGGGATTCTAATTAAAAGTACTTGGCTAATGTCAATCTTACCCTTTTAATCTAAAAAATGATCAAGGGTCAAGATTAGTTCACTTAGTTCACTCTCAAAAAGTTGTTCACTTATGATCCTGATCCTATATATATATATATATATATATATATATATATATATATATATATATATATATATATGTATATATGATTAGGTTCAAGAGTGAACACCCCCTCAGTTGTGAACTGTGTGAACTCATCTTGGCCCTTGATTTCTATGATCTTGAGATTTAGATGAGTGGCATGATGGTAATTATGTGGTTAATTTTTTCCATTTAATTAAATACAAAAGGGTATATGTGTAATTTTCATCTTAAATTGATTGCATAAATCATGTTCTCTCTCATAAATTAAATAGGAAAGTAATTTTATAAAAAAATAGATTTAAATCATTATCTTAATAATTGAAATCAGTTACATATTTCCCATTCTAATTCCTTATCCATAATATCTTTCCCTTTTTAAATTCATTATCCTTGCTCTGTTTAAATGTGATGTACACATGTGTATTCTGCTTTTGCCCTCTTTTTAATGCGATGTACACATGTGTATATCGTCTGTTTTTGTGATATCTCAAAAAAAATTTTGTATTGAATGTTTGATGTACACTTGTGAATTACTGTACACATATGTACGATGCTGAGTACACATACGTACTGTTCTATTTATGTCACACCCCAACCGATGACGGAAACATCGGGATGAGACGAAATTGATTGCAAGAGACTTCATAACACTATGTGACAATATAATTTAAATTTGATTTCATAAATTTACTAAAAATGTCATACAATAATCAAATACGAACAACATTGTTTCCAAACACATAATACAAAATTGATTAATCTAAGTGTGTCTCTAAGTCCACTTAAGTCTTGTTTCTGCACTTAGCATCATCTTGTCTATCGAACCTGCAACACGTATTAAAATAGAGTTCAATGCAAAAGCAAAGGCGAGTATACAAGTTTTGATACATAGCATAAAAATGGTTTTAAAATAGTCTAAGGCTCGTATCCAACATGATTCACAATATGCAAGTTACTAGTATGTCGTAACGGTGTCAAGTATATGTTCAAACCCAAGAATCCAATGCGTTAAAATAGCCTATCCCCGGATAGAATAAAGAGAGGTTAACATGTTTGACTTAACAATACCCTAAGAATCGTGGGTGGTGCATTACCCCTATAGCGCTATAATTGTTAAGGTAGGTTTGTACGAAGTTGATGAGCATATAGACACGAAAAGTTTAACATCACATACGAGATTAAGAAGCATCATATAGTTTCATGTTTCAAATATGGATAGAGAGTGATTCAAATAGCTTCAAGTGTGTTTATAATATAGAATACATGTTGCACCCAAAGTGTTTAAAAGTAAAAATGGGTTCGAGTATACTCACAAAATTGCATATGCTTTCCGATTTATCCAATTGTTACGAAGTTGTTAAGACTAGAAAGTTGAATATGTTCGATTTGGAGTTTGAAGAGATGGTTACATTTGGTTTATGGGTTTGGAGTTTAAAGTACATGAAGAATAGACATATGTGAAAATAATCATCTTGTACACATAACACTTATTCTTGACACTATGGAAACTCAAAAGAGTTTGTCTGATTTCATGGATTCAAAGGTCCATTAGAGTCGTAACAAGAGCATGGTCATAGATGATGTAACATATTCTTGACAAGTAACGATTAAGTTATCATCAAGTTTAGTTACTTAAGTATATATATATATATATATATATATATATATATGGAATAAATAATATAAAGATTACAAAGTCCTATGGTTCAAGTATGAGGTAGGAGATTAATGTCTCCATTTAGGCACCTCTTTGTGTCATAGAATTCATACATAAGGTAGGAAGAACAAAGCTTCCATTTAGGCACCTCTAATGTTCACCACTACACTTGTTGTTATAAACAACAAGGAGGGTCATAAACTTATAAGAAAGATGAAATACAACAACTAATCTATGAGAAAACATCAAGAAGTGAGTGGATTTTTATGTAAGATAGCCCAAGCTAGTCTAACTATCACACATTCATCAAGCTTCAAGCTTGAACACTTCTTGTGGGTAAAACCCTAACTAAAACATAATGTTTGTGAGGTTTTAACCTCTGATTTAACATTTCTCAGCCTTGTTTTAAGGCCAACTAACCATTCAATTGATTATGAGCATTAGGACATAGGTTTGAGATGAGGTTAACTCAAGTTTACAAAGTTTAGCAAAGGTTTAGATGAAAACAGAAAAATCAGTCAACTTTGGAGCCTTTTTGGTGACGTTCCAGGGTCTGGTTTTCCATGGAAAAAACCAATGGAAACGTAGCTAAGGTCAAACCAAAGAAGTAGGAAAAAGAATCGAGTGAATCGGATAAGAAACGAGTGAGATATGCTCACTTTTGTGAAGTAGGATGAATCTGCTCGAACACCAATTTGCAGCTGCGTTTTTGATGATTTGAGGGTGATTTGGATGAGTTTGTAAAGTGTTTAGGACTTGGATTAGTGTGGTATTTATAGGGGAAGGTTTAGGTTAGGTAGTGGTTGAGTATTTAATGTTAAATGTTGGTTTAAACTCAAAAAATCAAGAAATCCCGCAAAAAAAACGAGCTGGTAAGGCCTTTTTGCGTGCCTGGCTTGGTCTGGACGAGTGTTTAAAGGATTTAAGGCACTGAGTTTGTTCGATGGGAAGGCCCAACTCAGCTGGTTTGTGCGTGGCTGTGAGAGAAGGGTGACCCGGGTTCGAGTCCTGGGCAGCCCCTTTTTATTGTTTTGATTTTTTATAGTTCCAATTATTGCACATTCAGTCCCTGAGGTTTCGTTTAGTGAATCTGCACAAAAGGTCCCCGTGGTTTAACTAACTAACCAAGTTACATCAACTTTTAAATTAATTAGGTTATCTAAGTAATTTAATTAGGTAATTTAACTTAGTTTGATAACTGGGTTAACTTGTTTTTACTAGTTTTAAAATCTAACGAAACTAACTAAATTATTATTTTATTTATTTATTATTTATTTATAAGAACAACCAAAACTTTTTTTTTATCTTAATATTAATTAATTTAATTAATAAAATAGGTTAGATAAATAACGAATTTAAATTAGGATAAAAATCTTTAAACGATTATTCATTTCACGAAGCTTTCGATTTTTGAGAATTGGGATCCGCACTTCATTATTTTAAGAGTTTTAACGAGAATCAAGTGTCGATAAATAAAGAATCAAGAATAATATTTCGTTCAAACGAGAATTTCATTATGATTCAAGTCTCGGATTCTACAAAGGTTACATCGAAACGACGATTACAAGAACACAAAGTTTCCAAGAATAGGATTATAAACAAAGGTTTCCACATATAGAAGGTGCGAAATAGCAGAGCGTTACAATTTATATCCAAGTACACATGTGTATACCGTTGAAATATGAAGGTTACGTGGATCTTAAAAATCAAAATTTGAATTCTGGTGATGAAATCTGAAAAATCAAAATTGAAATAAGAGATATTGTGGATAATGAATTTAAAATAGGAAAGATATTAGGGCTGAGCAGTATACGGTTCAGAACCGCCAGAATCGGGGAACCGAACCGGAACCGTTAGACCCAAACCGTATTTTTGTATATAGGGTCCGGCTCTGGTTCTTAAATTTGGGTAAAAATGGTTCCCGGTTCGGTTTCGGTTAAAACCACGGTTCCGGTTAAAGAACCGCTAGAACCAGTTGGGATTATAAATATTTAAAACCCTACTTTATTAATGGGCTTTTCAACATCATACGACCATCCTAATTCTTATTCCCTCCTCTTATATTCATTCCACGATCTCATCTTTCATCTTCTAATTCTTCTCCATCTCTCAACCCTAATTGCTATCATACAAGTTCATCTCCATCAACACCCTGCAAATACAGGTACGCTATCCTACATGACCTTTTTTTATGATTGCGTATATTTTCTTTCTAGATGTTTTCTTTATGATACATATAGTTTTCTGTATGTATAAATAAAAGTTGAACAAAAATAATCAAATCAATGTTGATCAAATTGTAAATGTGTATATAAATAGTGTATCACTTGGTAAATACAGTAGATGCATTACTGATCAATCTATTCACGTGAACCAAATACAGTAGATACATTATTCGTTTATTTTTTTAATTGCTAACACTTGGTTTCATTTAGATGTTTATGAGAAGATTGAGAGGATGAAGATTCAATGAAGTTTGAAGATGTTTGTTTTAATTGTTAACACGATGGTTGTAATAGTTTTATTTAGAATTTGTTTTATGGCTTGAAATTTTTTTATTGCTGCTTTGCTACTTTTATTTCGGTTGGTTTGAACTTTGAATGTTGCAACTCTTAGTTAATGTTTTAAATGGTTTGATTCGTTTTTATTGAATTGTTAATTTTACGATTTAATTGTCAACCGGTTCTTGCGAGAACCGTTTACACGAGAACCGTTTAACCGGTTCGGAATCGTTATAATATGGTTCGGTTTCGGTTCTTAAATTTAGCAATTAACGGTTCCGGTTCGGTTCGATTCGGTTCGGTCCGGTTCTGAACCGTTGCACAGCCCTAAAAGATATTATGGATAAGGAATTAAAATAGGAAATATGTAACTGATTTCAATTATTAAGATAATGATTTAAATCTATTTTTTATAAAATTACAATCATACCCTTAACAACGAAAAAAGGAAATCAAAGGTCCAGATGAGTTTACACAGTTCACTCTTGGGAGGTTGTTCACTCTAGAACCCTACCCTATATATATATATATATAGGGGAAGGTTCATTTGAGAAGAAATTTAATATGATAAGAAAAAGAAGAAAGGGCATATTAGTAAAATGTTATTTCATTTATAACTCATATCATTAATTTTTCTTTCTTTAATTAATTAGTCAACTAATCATTAATTATCCTACATATAATCTACAAAACCTACACATATCAAAATTTTCCTACATATACCCTACACATTTTAGAATTTTATCCTACACAGTCGGAATTTATCCTACACACCTCGAAATATATCCTACACAACTCGTAATTTATCCTACACAATTAGTAATTTATTCTACACTTTAAATTAAGTTGTTTTTTTAATTTGGAAAAAGTAGATATTTTGAAAAGGAGTTACAAATTTAATTTAGATAGTTATTAAAGGGGAAGAATACAAATTAATGATTTATGTAAGTTTAGCAATATACCCTTATATTAAAATTAAATACAAATATTAAATGAAGTATTCTGGTTGAAACTTCTTCTTTTTTCTTCTTACAAAAAAATTCTTCTCATTTGAACCCTCCACTATATATATATATGTATATATATTAGTAGGAGAATGACTGAGCCGCATGATATTTTCTAATACATTATCTTCATCAACATTAATCACATTATCTTCATCCACGTTAAACTAGAAATTTGAGGCAGTTTTAAGAAAAAAAAAACTTTGTATATGCCTTTTGTCAACATTTGTTTTTTCATCCTCTCGCTTCTTATTGTTATGTTTCTGACTAAGTAATAGGTATTTGTATTTGAGAATTGGAGCCATAATTTCTATTAAGAAAATTCAAAGTTCAAAACATGTAAGGTTCATCTTCTAAAAGTCTAAACATCAAAGTTTTAATCAAAATCAGTACACAACCAAGCCATACTTAAAATTTAAACATCTAATTCTAAATCAAACATTAAAATTTTACTTTGCAATCTTTTAAACATTCAAAGCACACAATCAAACATGGAAGAAACCACTATTCATCAAGAAATGGCATTAAAAATCAAAATTTTATATTCGAATTCGCAATTCCATACCTAATCAGTGATTGTGAAGCAAAAATGCAAATCCTTAAAACTAAACCCTTGGTAGAATTTTACATTCAAATTCGTTGTAAGCAAGAATGCAAGATTGTTGTCAATCTATAAATTGATGATGTTGTTCGTCCAATCGTTCCACAAAAAAGCTGAAACGTCGATGTTGTTTTTTTAGGCCCCACAGCCCAGCGAATAATCAATTTGTAGTGGGTTTAAACTTTAGGAAAAAGATTAAATACAAATAATTTTAACATACTAAACATACAAATTGAAGGAAAACTCAAAAAGACAAGATGACATTTTTGTAATTACCACCAACTATCAAAGTTACTATACAAATATGAACTCAACCAAAAATACCTAAAAAACACAATTTTTTTTAACATTTTTTATTAAAAAATCGCTATATTTTGTTAGCAAAAAAAAGTAGCGATTTTTTAATAAAAAATGTTAAAAAAAAATAATTTGTGTGTTTTTTTTATTTTTTTAGATTTTTTTTAGGATTTTTGGGGATTTAGTTTTTAGCATTTTAGCTTGGGTGAGGGGGGGGGGGGGGGTTACGTTGTTTTTAGGTTTTTGGGGGTGGGGGTTAGGTTTTTTTTTTTTGGGGGGGGGGGGTTAGGTTTTTTTTATCTTGTCTTTTTTAGTTTTCCTTCAATTTGTATGTTTAGTATGTTAAGATTATTTGTACAAAAACTTTACCCTTAAACTTTATGTCTTTAGTAAATTTGGGCCCGTTGGAATTTGGTAGGTAAATAGAATTTTCTTTTATGACTTTTATTATACATATTGACTTTTATTCTACATATTATTCATTCATTCAATATATACAATTTGCGTTCGTCTTATCTACAGTATAATGTCTTATCTACAGTATAATGGTTGTCCTTTTGTGGCTTTCAAACGGAAATGATGAGACCACCCACGGTTAACCAACAAATTTACAAAAGTGCCATTTTCAAAGTTGATGCTTGGAACAACAGTGAAAGTGGCGAGGACATGGTAAATCTGCTTGACAAAATCATAATATGGAGGACGCAGGGCGGCAGCAGCGACAGTTAGGGTTTCGATCGGTGGCTTCGGTGGTGATTTAAATTCCCTCCAACAATGGCTTCGGTGGTGATTTAAATTCCCTCCAACAAAGACGGTGAGATTTCCGGCAAGAGCCAATGGACTGCTCGATGCTTACATGTTTTAGATCAGACGATGATACCGATACTTGCATGTTTTAGATCAGGCGATGATACCAATTTGTTGTAGTCTTGTAGAGAAAGAAAAAGTTTGGTTTTCTAGAGAGAGGGAACGAAATCTACCTGGGATTAGAATGTGGTACGCAATATGATCGAAACTTTCGATTTATGGGAGAAAGAGATGAAAATCTTGGTGTTTTCCACGGAGATGTAGTGTTGTGACGTTGGGAATGGCCGAGATATCAAGATATTGTTTTAGGTTTGACGATGGGATGGTATAAAAGGCAAGTGGAAAAAGGGTAGTGATGTTTTTTAGCAAAATCAAAATAGTGTTAAAAAAATTGGAATCAAAATATTATAAAATAAGTGGTTAGAAACTTAGGGCGTTAAACTTTTTTATTTTAGGCCTAAGTGGTTAAAACCATTAAAACTAAAGGACTCAAAAAGTAATTTAGTCTGCCTCTTTTAAGTTTTAAAATTGTCACATTTGTCCCTTCATTTTCTAAAAGTTTCTTTTGACCCCTCGACTTTCTAATACTTGTCGGTATAATTTTGAGTTCATCTACGTTTTACATCGTGTGAGTTACTTGGTGTTATAAATTCGTGTTTTTTCTTTTACGTTTTTTCCGGTTTTGGTTGTCTTTGACTTGCCACTTAGCACGGTTCTACCCCTAAATGCTGATAGCACAGTTTATGCCCCCGCCCCGCAACGCGGGGGCTTATAACTAGTAATATAACACTTATAAAAGAAAAACTTTTTGGGTCCTCTATAAATTTGGACATTGAGTCATCTCCCAGCTTGGCAGGCTCAATAAAGCCCCCTGTGTAGGTGTTCTTTGTTTGGTTTGTTAGTTTACTTTTAAGACACTATGTAAACTTTAAAGATATCTCCAAACTTAGATTTTTTAATCAGTTTTAATATTCTTTTTCTAAAGGATATCAGTATACAAAAATTTTGGAATTTAATCAATTTTTTGGACAAGGGTAGAGAGGTCACTATATGTGTGACGGTTTTTAATGAAGAAAAAATTTGTCAGTACTGCGTCGGTGAATTCTGTAAAAAATAGGTATGGATAAAGTTTTCGATACATTTTAATTAGGATTTTATTTTATCCTAATTTGTTTAGGATTTTATTTAATCCTTTAATAATTTAGTAACTTAGAATGACACCCAACCTTTTAAATCAATTTTTCCATTTTTCTGGGATCATATATGTTTGATTAGTGACAACCTTTACAGAAATAATTTTCCTTTTCTTTTAGGATTTTTGGTTATTCCGTCGGTGAATATTTCTTCATTCAAGAAAGTTTCAAAGTGAGGAATTCAACTAATCGGTTATATATTACTTCTACATTTTATAATACATTTCATCAACCAATATTTAATTGAAGAACACCCATAGAGAAACTGGTAGCTTCATAACCTTCATAATGAAGGATATGGGTTGGAGTCTCGTTTAAGACAAATTTTGTCCTGAAATTTTTAAGTTCCTGAAATTTTTAAGTTGTGGGTTTCTGTGAGGGTGGACCGGGTCATCATGTTTGCAGGGGCGGATCTAGTGTATAACAAGGGGTAATGCCCGCTACCCCTTGGCGCTCCGGCGGTAGTGTAAAATTAGTGTAAATTTTGAAAAAATTTAACGTTTTTTCTATTTCGTTACCGCTTATTTATAAAACGTTACCGCTTGGCGCGAATCCTAGATCCGCCACTGCATGTTTGTTCATCAAATGGAACAATAAGTCGTTCGACTCGTTTGCGAAGGTAATCCCAAGCGTCTGCGCCTTTAATGTTAAAAATTATTGAAGCAACAATGAAATTGATCAAATTGTGATAAATAAATGAAGTAAATTTACCATGTTTCAGATAATATTATAAAAGTTCACACATTATTAAAATGATATTTTTGGAATCGCACTTATATATGGGGAAGTGATGAAAACAACGTACTTTGAAAATTAGATCTCAAGATTGTACGATTGTCAATATTATATAGGCAAAAAGTTAAGGAAAAAGTCTTTAATTTCATTCGAAGCTTTGTCTCATGCTAGATTTTTGGATTTGCGACTTAAATGCTTAATATAGTTTCACACTGGTCTTTGTTGTTTATGGATAATTTTGTAGTACCCACGTTTTTCTTCTCTGTTGACTGGTTTTCTTGTCTTATTATCGATCGATTCTAATTGTAGCTATATTTACTAAGGTAGTTTTATGATTTAATTAGTTCTTCGGTTTGTTAGTATGTTGTTGAAGTCAGAAAAATACAACTTTGGGTGTTGTAACGATTAAGAAACGGATTGCTAAAGTTGTATCATGAGATTGTTTGACTCTTCCGGATGGTTTGTATGGTATGCATGCTACGAGGTGGAATTCTTTGGTGCCAAAGAAGGCGAATATTCATGTGTGGCGTGTGTTAATAGATCGTAAGATTGTTAGTGTCTTGGATAGCTTCGATTTCTTTTACTAAACCTAAGAAATCCCTTATTAAAGCTATATTGTTCACAGCGTGGTGGAGTATTTAGGGTAGGGGTGAGCAAATTAACCACCATAACCGATAACTGAACCATAACCGACATAACCGAACCACTAATAACCGATAACCAATATAACCAATGGTTATGGTTATGAAACTTTGTATAACCGCTCAATCGGTTATGGTTGTGGTTATGAAGCTTTGGTTAACCGAATATAACCGAAACCGAACCGAAGTTGTGATGTTAACTTTATATAATAGATTCGTGTTTTACAAAACCATATAGAGGGTTTTTACAAAGATAAAAGTATGTTAGTAACAAAATGATCTTGATATAGATGTCATTTATTTTGATAAAGAACTAAGGTGTTATGGCCATAATTGTTTTTGTTTGAGAATTACCTTATTAAAAGGAACTCTAAATCGGTAGTTTAACCAAAAAGTTTAGTCTTCGTTATCTTATAAAATAGGCTCAAGCTAAGTTCAAATCGTGCACAACCCTATTTATTTCAAACCTTGCTTGGTTACTTAACCGAAATTAACCAAAACCGAACCATAACCGACTTCATAACCGATTAACCATAACCGAAGTTTGGTTATGGTTATGGTTACCAAAACTCCATAACCGAACTAGCGGTTATGGTTATGGATAATAGTAAAAACCAACCCTAACCGACCCATGCACACCCCTAATTTAGAGAACCCACAACAAAGCTTTTTTTGGCATTCGAGACGGTTAAGGATGCCTTACTTGATTCTATTATTTCTCAGTCTTTTTTTATGGTATTCTACACGTAATTGGGCTAAGGAAGGCGACGAAAACTCGAAGTTTTTTTATGTTATGATAAATTGTAGGAAAGCGAGTAACTGTATCCATGGCTTGGTTGTGGATGGATCGTGGGTGTCGAAGCCGTCCTTAGTTAAAAAGGAGGTTTATAGGTTTTTTAAAAATAAGTTTGTGGAGGAGCATGTTGATCGGCCCCGTCTCATTTGCCCCGATTTAAAGTTGATTTCCGAGGCTGATTCCGCTTTCTTGGATGCTCGATTCTCTCGTGCGGAGATTAAAGAGGCGGTTTTCGAGTGTGGCGATGATCGGGCCCGTGCCCCGACGGTATTAATTTCCGTTTTGTTAAGCGTTTTTGGCATTTACTTGAGGATGATTTTTCTAATATCATGGCTGAGTTTTATGAACATGGAGTGATCAACATGGGATGTGGCTACTCTTTTATTGCTTTGATCCCTAAAGTGAGGGATCCGATCGGGTTGAAAGATTATCGTCCGATAAGCTTAGTGGGAATCATTAACAAAGTGAGATCAAAGATATTGGCGAACAGACTTAAAGGGTGTTGAATTCTATCATCTCCCCTTCTCAATGAGCTTTCATTAGCGGAAGATACATTCTTGATGGTCCGCTCATTGTTAATGAAATTCAGTACTGGACCAAACGTGTTAACAAGAAGGTTTTTATGCTCAAGATCGATTTTTAAAAGGCCTACAACAACATTAGCTGGAACTTCGTGTTAGATATTCTCGCTCAATTGGGTTTTTCTAACAAGTGGTGCTCTTGGATCAAAGGAATTCTCTCTTCGGCCAGAGCTTCGGTTTTGGTAAATGGTGCCCAGACTTTTGAATTCAAATGCCATAAAGGTATGCGCCAAGGGGACCCCATTTCCCCTTTCCTTTTTGTTATCGTGATGGAAGCTTTGTCGTGCATGATCAGAAAGGCTAGTAACTAGGGTTTAGTCAAAGGCGTTTCTCTTCCCAATGATGGCCCAGTGGTCTCTCATCTTTTTTATGCTGATGACGCCATCATCCTTGGGGAATGGAGTAAGGACAACATCCTCAATGTTGTGAGGATTCTGAGGTGTTTTTACGCGTGTTCGGGGCTTCGAATCAACTTTGGGAAATCTAATTTATTTGAAATTGGGCTTAATTTACAAGAGGTTGAAGAGATGGTTGTGTTTGTTGGTTGTAAAGCCGAGTCCCTGTCGTTCAAGTATCTTGGTCTGACAGTTGGGGAAAATATGATCTGGATCGTCAACTGGAAACCGGTTTATGATATTTTTTAGAAGCGTCTTTCACTTTGGAAGGCTTCTTTTCTATCTATAGGCGGAAGGGTCACTCTGATCAGGTCTGTCCTAGAAAGTCTTCCCACATATTTTTCTCTCTCTACCGCTCTCCGGTTAAAGTTGTGAACGATTTGGAAGCGTTGATTAGAAAGTTTCTTTGGGGTGGCTCGACGGAAGAAAAAAAAGCTTCATTGGGTTGCGTGAGATATTGGACGAGGGAGTAATACTAATGAAGTTCGGTTCGCTCATAAGTGATTGACTTCATACGAATGAACCGAATGGATAAATAAAAAAAATAAGTTTGGTTCGTTCATAAGTGATGGATTTTATACAAATAAACTGAATGGATAAATAAAAGAGTGATAAGTCGGTTTGTTCACAAGTGATGGACTTCACGTGAATAAACCAAACGGGTCGAATAAAAGAATAATAAGTTTGGTCGATCATAAGTGATAAGCGATGGATTTTTCACACGAACGAACTAAATGGGTTAAATGAGTGTAAACCGAGTAACGGGAACGCGGATAATAAGATGGTGAACCCGAGGAATGGGTCAAAATATAGAGGATGTGAATTCCTCGAGGTAAATAAAGTAAAATTTAAGTTTGGCTAAAAGTTAGCCAAACGGGTCAAACATGTGCGAATGCAAACCGGGTAATGGGAGCGTAAAACGCAAGTCTAGTAAGTCCGGAAAATGGGTAAGGTCGTAAGGAATTAATCCTTACCAAAAGATGTGGGAAATATAGGCTAAATGCTTAAATAGGTGAAATGAGTAAAATAATTATGCGCATAAACCGGGTAACGGTCGTGTAATTCATAAAAGTTATGAATCCGGGTTAAGGATTTTGGGTTAATTACGTAGGCAAATTTTTTATGGTTATTTAGAAACAAGTTTGAAGCAAAACGGATTACTGGATTAGAATTGGAGAAGTTATGAATTTGTTTGTGAAAATGGTACAGCTGCATAACTTGCTGATACAAAGTGGCTATGTGTGTCGTAAGTTACGGCAGAGAGACGTAAGTTACGGCTGGAGCATGCTGAACAAAACAGAAGACATGTGCCGTAAACTACGGCATAAGGTCGTAACTTACGACGTGGCTTTACTAAATCAAACAGAACACATGTGCCGTAAGCTACGCCATAAGGCCGTAACTTACGGCGGGCTTTGTTTGGTAAAATTGTTTATTTTATTTGTTTTGACATACGGGCTCGCTTAGATATGTTATAAACTCCTTATAACTAACGTTTTTGATGATTTTGAAATCTATGTGGTCATTACAAAATTCCGGGTGATGATCAAGCTCAGCGAAGAATCGAACACAACCCGAAGAACTCTGCGACGATTAAACCACTTTTGTAAACAATGTTATTATTAAACTAGTAAAACTTTTGAACGTTAGTGAAGTTAAACTGACACTAAATTATGTATGAACTTGTATTTGCAATATAAGTTCGTAAATGCAAATAGTTAGTATTAAACTTATGGTTTTGAGTTAGGTTTTACAAGTAAGTTCATAAATGCAAATAATTAGTATTAAACTTATGGTTTTTGAGTTAGGGTCTTACAGTATTTGAAGTTTATGGACTGTTGGGGTTTGGATATTGTGTTTTAGTGATTTTTACTCTGTTATTTGTGGGTTTTGCAATATAAGTTCATAAATGCAAATAGTTAGTATATATATATCACCGATCAGAGCCGCCTTGCGAGGAATCGTGCAAGGTCCTTGATTGCCATAAAGAATCAACTTATATTTCTCGATTATCATTATGGGTCATCGGTTTTTGTCATACAAAATGGACTTGGCGGGGCGGTCCGTGATGGATCCCCCGTCACGCGTTATATGATCACGCACACCGCCGCCGCTACCTCTATCACGCGTTGAAAATCAAACGCGTTGAAATTCAAAAAAAACAACCGTTTGATTGTGACCGTTGGGGGTAAAAATGAACGTTGGGTTATTTTATTTTTTTGAATGTTTTATATAAAATCTATCAAACTCAATCCATTTCATATCAAAATTTATCCAACTCACTTCAAAAAATCATACAATTCTCCATTTGATTTCAAAAATAATTTTACAAGAAACATGGAAGGTTCAAGCAAGAGAGGTGGGGGTTCGAAAAAAAGAGGTTCGGGTACGAAGAAAAACCGCGTAAGACCCAAGGTTCGAGCGAATCTTGGCGAGCCGACGCGCTTTAGGTTGCAAGATGAACCCGAGCAAGTCCCACCCTTTCAAACCCAACAATATCCACCCTTTCAAACCCAACAATATCCACCCTTTCAATCGCAAACGCATCAAAACCAACCGTTTGTCCCACCGTTTCAACCTCACCAATTTCAACCCCAATCGTTTTCAAACTTTCAAACCCAACAACTCGACCCACTACTAGAAGACAACACCCTCATCCATCATTTTGCAAACGCGTATCGTGAACTACAACAAAGTCTTGACGACAATGAAGATGATGATTACGTTCAAGAACAACAAGAAGAAGAGGAAGAGGAAGAGGAAGAAGAAGAAGAAAACGATGACGTTCAAGAAATTGTCCCAACCGTCCGACAACATTGGACGAGCGAGGAGGAGGTGGTCATGGTGAAGGCGTACTTGCACATCTCGAAGAGCAAGAAACATGCCAACGAGCAAAGAAAGGATACGTTTTGGAGATGGGTCATTAATCATTTTAGCCGACTTCCCGGTGCAAAGCAACGAAACATGGACCAAATGACGTCGAAATGGACGTATTTGAACGGGAAAATTAGTAAGTTCAACGATTGTTTCATTCAAAAGGTATGTTTTTTATAAAGTTTAAATCTTTTTTATAAACTCTTATTTTAAAAAATACAGTTTTTTTATAAAAATACAGAAAACTGTTTTTTTTAAACAGAAACAGTTTTTATTAAAAAAACAGAAAACAGTTTTAAAAAAAATAGAAAACTGTTTTTTTATAAAAAAACAGAAAACAGTTTTTTTTATAAAAAACAGAAAACAGTTTTTTTTATAAAAAACAGAAAACAGTTTTTTTTAAACAGAAAACAGTTTTTTTTTTAAAATACATAACCTTTTATATTTTTTGTAGAATTGAAACCCACAAATTGGAGCGAGCGAGGCGACAATCATGGGACAAGCCACCAAAGAGTATTGCGATCTCTACAAGAAGAGGAGTTTTCCACACATGGCGGCATGGGAAGTTGTGAGAAATCACCCGAAGTGGGTCCGGGTTGAGTTGGTTGACATGCGTGGTCCTACGGCTCCAAAAAAACGAGGAGGTTCGAAAAGATTAAAGACATCCAATTCGGGGAACTACACGACTTCCACGTCGGATAACTTGCCCCAAATGAACTTAAACGACGACCTCCTTGACGAACTCGATCAACCCGTTGACGACCCCGTTGAAGAAGATACATCTACAAGGCCACAACGCAAGAAAAGTGGTGAATCGTCAAGCAAAGGAAAGGAAGCGGTGGCGGAGTCGATCTTCAGAATCGAAGAGGAGAAAATGTCTCGATACAAGAAGGCCGGAGAAAGAAAAGATAAAATTATGTCCGTAAAAGTTGAACACGAGCAGGCCTACATGGGACACTTGAAAATGGTTGAAAGACAAAATGATTTAAAAATCTTGTGGGAAAAGCACACCCATCTCGACGAACCGTTTAAGTCAATTGTAATTAAACAAAAGCGCGAGATTTGCGTAAAGTGGGGTCGGGAGATGCCACCCGTTTAATTTAAGTTTTTTTTTCCAATGTTTAGTTGTTTTTTTTATTTTGCTATGTAATTTATTTTTTAATTTTAATGAAATTTATAATTTAGTGTTTTATTATTAATTTCTAATTTTAAAATAAAAAATAAAAAAAGTTGGGAGTGATAGAATTCTATCACTAGTGACCACCCCCATTACATTTCTATTACTAGTGATATAATAGTGGGTGATGACATTACATGAGTTGATTGGATATTGGGAGTGATAGAATTCTATCACTAGTGATCACCCCACTCCCCTTAGAGGAGTGGCATATATACAAAATATATGTAGGAATAGCCGGTATCCATTGAGCATAATATATGTACATACTATATTCAAATATTTGACATATCACATTACGCAAGGTAAAGTTAGAGGCTTACGGCGTTGTCATTTGTGGATTGTAATATATTTAAGGTTTAAACGTTTGGTAGGTGGCACTCGAAACTAAATAGAAGCCCGTGTACATACGTACGTGGGATCAGTCAACAAAATGGAGATGCAAAAGTCAAAGGTATACTCGCCACATGGATGGGAATTGGGAAATGTTCTAGTTGATTTGGATGGTTTCGCAACCGCAATTTGTGTTGCTCACATTTTTTAAATGGTTGATAACACCAAATAATAATTTAACTAAAATAATATAACAATTATGGTATACGCCAATTTCTTTCTAGTAGATTTCTTACATGATTACTTGAGAAATAATAAATTTTAATAATCCTAATTATTAGTTATTGACTGACAATGTTCTTAACTTCAAAAATAAGCTGTGTGTTCTTACTTTTTCACATATTGAAAAGCAATGGATCTTTACAAACAAAACCTTAATTTTCTTTTTGTCATCTTTTCCTTTTCTGTTAGTAAAGGTCCATTGGTATATAATATGTTCAAAGATGTGACCACCGTTAGTTATTTTTTAAGTTGAGACCGTTGGCGACCAACATCTAATAGTTGATATTATTAAAATCCAATATTTCATTACTTTATGATGATACTTGCTTTGAAAATGAGTTTTATTAGTTATTTTATGATTGTAATTTGTAATTAACAGTATATTTTCGTATATATAAAAATAACTTTTTTCTTTGCAAAAAAAATACTAACATATGATTAATATAAAACCAAATAAAGAAAAGACACCGAGAAAACGTTTGCGACTCCATCTTATTAGTTCAACCCTTCTATTTTTTTTTTTTCATGTTTATCATAAATATTATTTTTCTAACCGAAACATTAGGGGGACGGATACACCCTCCCCTGTCCCTTCAATGCTGCGCCACTGAAAACAACCAATCCAAGCCAAAAAATTTATATATTTACCATAAAACAATGGTAACCTCACGAGTCATGAAATTTGCACTTATCGTTTATTGTAAACAAGGTTTATACAATTTATAAACAATTTTAACTATTAAAATCTGATATAATATTAATTTTGAAGGAAGACAATTATGGCTCCATTCCTCCATCTTATGTTTTAACGTTTAATGGTAACATTGAAGATAAGGATATTTGTTGACTGATAAAAAAAGTCAAAATAGTTAATTTTTTTTAATAAAAGGGAAAGAAAGAAGGTTGTTGTTGGATTATCTACAAAACCAACCCCGCGTTTTGGAAATTTAGCCAAGTGATTTAGTCGTACAACTCACGGTACCTTCTTAGAAACTCCTCAATTTAGATTCTTTATGCCATTTTTTTAAGGAAAATGAAATTTCTTTGTATTAAAAGCTATTAGCTAACTTTATGTCTCGATCGTTTCTCAATTTATTATGTCACCTGTCTTGATCTTATAAAACGAGTTTGAAATTGAGACGGAGTTTTATCGGTCTAGATAACTATAGTTAATTCGAGATGACTTGATGTTTATAGTGTTCCATAATTACTTCACATGTTGATTTCAAATATAGAAATGACGATTTTAATAAAATATTTATTCAACTGATACCAAGACTAGGAGTTGTGGCTTCACGTAGTGGCGGACTTAGAAATCAGGGGTGGATCCAGCTCGCATTTGTGAGTTTCCAAGAACCCAGTACGCTTGAAAAAAATTAGTGAGAATCTTACAGAGAACCTTATAGAATTTAGAAACAAATAGTGAGAATTAAAGAGAATTTACCTAAAGGAACCCATTAGAATAAAATTTTGGATTCGCCACTGTTACCTGATGCACGTGGTAGTATGAGATTTAGCACGTTACAAAAAGTCACAACCACAATTAAACAATTGGCTTATGGCACTGATCGGAGTGTCACGCCCCGGTTAAAGATAATATTTATATACCCGATTTACCCTTATCTATGAGTTAGTGGTAGTACGGGGTCGAACCACAAAGAGTTTGTGGTTTGTATGCGGAGTTGATTGATTTTAGGTGTTGTCACAATTTATGAAGCTTGCTAATGGTTTTGATTTGATTAATTAATTGGTTGAAAAGGTGTCGGCTTGCACGTACAATTTGTTTAAACTAATTGACTACTAAAAACTAGATCGATTGCAAGAAACTTGATTTGATAATTTAAAAACAATGATTGAGAAACAAGGTTCATACCCGGTTCAACAATTGCAAAGCCTAGGGTTACTACACGTTTTAACTTGGTTTAGATGAATTAGTTCATTAACGGTTTTAGAATCACAAGGCTTAGGTGCCAGTTGCTATCTGTCACACCCCAACTGATGGCGGAAACATCGGGGCGTGACACTGAGCGAAACAGATTGTTCAAGAGAATCCACAACAACTATTAAATTACCATATCTTTAACGTTAATATCCCATACTACTAACAAATAAAGTAAAAACAGTTATTACAGATATAAGTCTCATAAACAAAACACTGAACAGACAACTCAGATTTTATTGTGGGTTTCTAGACTTCCTACTTGATTCATCACAGCATAGCATAGCATCCTATCAACCTGTCACATACGTTAAAATAAAGTCAATACATAAAATGTAAAAGTGAGTACACAAGTTTGAATAGTATATAGTAGAGAAGGCGTTTTACGCACAACCAGCATGTATCACGTAACAGGCGAAGCAAGTAACTATCAAAACTATGTTCACACTTAACCACAAGACTGCGTTGTAGAGTATGCGCGACACATATCCAGCGGACACGTGAAGTAAAGTGATGTGATCCCTAGCAACCCCTGTCCACGATAGGTGCTGAGTCCAAACTATAGTACTATCGTTGCTAGAGGCGGTATAGTGTAACACTGTATAAGCATAGTACAAGCATTCATAGATCACGTATAGCATGCGGGAGCAGTTAGCGTTAAAAGTGTTTGCGTTGTGTGTTGTCGTGTTTTGATATAGTGAACGTATGTAACATCCAAAGTGCGTTTAAAAGAAAATGGGTTCGAGTATACTCACAGTATGTGTTTAACAAGTAAACACAGCCTTGATTGGATTGAAAGGAGCGCGTTGGAGTTAGCCTGAGGATAGAACATTAGCATAAGCATTGAACAGCGTGCAAAACAGAGTGTCGGATGGTAGGGTGTTCGAATGGTGATCCGAACTGGTGAGTTCCCATTCGATCGGATGGTCATCCGAGCGGATGACCATTCGAACGGATGGCCATTCGAATGAGGTGCGGGTGTTTGTAAATCGTTTTGAAAATTTGAAGTTTTCGTTATAGCATTTAAATAATGTAAAGCATAGATGCCAAGTCATCTGGTCGGATGGTCATCCGGACGGATGGCCATTCGATCACATGGCTATTTGATCAGGAATTCGGTAGTTTGAAGTTTTTTCATAACATTTTCTAAGTAAATAGTTTGAAGTTTAACAGAGACGGCGTGGCGATGTGTCAAACAATGGAAACACAGCAGTTCCAGTTCATTCGATCAGATAGGAATCACCCCATTCGATCAGCCTCACTGTTCATGATGGAGTTTCATGTTCAACCCGTGAATCGGTCATCTCTCTGGTGGAAATCCGTTTTCAAGCCGGCTCTCAACTAGGAAGTGAGTAGAGAGTCTGAATGAGTCGGGATTCCATCGATTTTGTGTGGAATGTTGAAGAAAAGTTTGAAAATAGATGAAAAGTGTTGAAATCTTGCATAATCTTGTTGAAAAGTGTAGAAATCTTCTAGATCTGAACCAATCTCGATTGAATGGAGCTCCATAACAGTTTGCCTAAGCAAACCGAGAGGAACACCACCTTCAAGAGGTCCAAATCAGTGATTTCATAGAAAAAGTAGATGTTTGTGTGTGATCTTGATGGAGAAGATGATGTAGAAGTGTGTAGTGATGATGATTGTACAAGATTTGAGAAGAAAAGCTTACCAAAAAGCCTTGAATCAAGAGAAAAGTGCCTGAGAGTGACTTGAGTGCAGGTGGTCGGATGGAGACGTCAAATCAGTGAAAGGGACGTGTACGACACTATTTATAGGCGAGAGAGAGGAGTTAAGGCGGTTCAAGTAAGTGGCATTCGGTCGGATGGCCATCCGATCGGATGGTCATCTGGACGGATGTCCATTCGAACAGATGTCCATTCGGACAGCCGTGTCGTGCGAGTTAGTTTTCCAACTTTTGTTTCGTGCGTTAAGCGTTGTGTTGTGTTGCGTTTAAGCGAGTTGCGAGTATGCGTTGAGCGTTTAAGCGTTGCGTTGAGATAACCTCATAATATTAAACAATTAATCACATAAATAACACACATCACATAAATGCATAAAGTAAATCCATGTTTCGAGTTGCGTTGAGATTGCGTTGCGATAGCATTGTGGTAGCGTTTAGTATAAACATGCGATGTAATATGTGATAAAAAAGTGTTTACGTAGTATCCGTTTTGAATATCGTTTAAAATGCGATAACTGCGTTTTGAATAAGCTTTGTAATTTACGTGTAATAATGCGTTGAAGTGCGTTTGAAAACATAGTTTAAAACAGTTGACCCATAGCGATAATCGGAATCCCGAGAGTACAAGTAATTAAGCAAGAAATGACAGATACAAGTAATGACCCGGAAAGTCGAGTTGTTACACTATCAACGTTCAAGACGGACCACAATGCACTTCATTACCTCGGACAAGTAAATCCTATCACAAGACAAGGTATAAATATGCATATTCGTTTCACAAAGTCAAGTTTCATAACTCATTCAACAATTTGTAAATTCAATACAAACGTAAGATAATTATCGAATGATTCAAATGCAATTCAAATTGTCACAAACCAAATATTAAACAAGTAGCAAACCCTAAACCTTACAAAAGTCTACACCGGGGTGAAACCCACAAGAATTAGTCGCCCATCGTTGAAGGAACGCGATCACCGGATGATTGAAGCTTGAACACGAACATCTTGAAGCTTTGAAAGTGAAGAAGATGGTGGTTAGGGTTTGGAATGGATGATGGTGAGGAATGGATTGAAGATTGGATGATGAAAAGGTTGGTGGTGGATTAGGGTTATGGATTCGTTAGATGATTCGGGATCAACTGGAATGATTCAGGATGAAAAGGTTTGATTTCTTGGCTCCAAAGTTGTGTTCTCAACATCAAAAATACGTAACCCCCCGAAAAAGAACCCCCAAGTACCTTTTCACTCGTCCAAATTTGAAACGAAATTGAAAATCCCGTCAGCGAGCAGGGGAGGGTGTCGCCGACGCCTTCCCTTGCGTCGGCGACGCCACATGGAACTTCCTTTTTTTTCGACGCAATATTCCACTGCCTACGCCCATTTTTTATGATGGGGTGTGTCGCCGATGGCCCCTGTAAGGTGCACTTCTCCATTTTTTCGTATTTCGTGTCTCCGGTTGGTTCCGTTCGCTCCCGGTGCTCCGAATAGCTTCTAAATAGCTCCTTAAACCTCGTTAGACCTCGAAAATTTACGTCCAATAATGCATTGACACGTGTCATAGACTTCCGGTATGCGAAAACATACTTTAGAGGGACTAAAGTTGACAAACGGTGAAAACTATGGAACGTAAGGGTCCAAAGTGTCAACAAGGGATAAATAGACTCTATAATAACCCTACATAATGTTTATAACCTTAAACGGATGGATCATGGATCATACGAAGCGGAAATTGCACGAAAGTGAGGAATTACAAACTATAGGGGCTAAAAGTGTCAACATGTTGAATTTATACCTCTGAATGATCTTTTGGCAGACCCGAAGCTTTGTAATGCTAAAATATACTCACTAGAATATGTGGTAAAAATTTCATGAAGTTTCGTTATCGTATGAGAAAGTTATGGCCAAAACCGTACTTGAGGGGTTAAAAGCGTCAACGTCGAATTTCATGACTTTTCGGGTGAGCGCAAAGTTATCCGAGGAAATTACCATGTTGGTAAATGTCCCAAGGTTCTTAAAAACCAGATTTGAGGGTTTACGAGTCAAGATTCATAGCCAAAACCTCGCGTGCAAGGACAGGGACCAAAACTGCCAATAATTAACAAAGTTTGGCAGCTGCCAATAAACCCAGGTGCAGCAGATCGCGACCAGGGGCTGTTTAGTCCATTTTTTTGTGGGAAACAGCTGTGAGCACCTCCATTTCTCACCAATAGATGGCCATGCATGTCTTGGACACTTGTGAGGCTCCTACAACATCTGATTTCTCCATAATAAATTCTGATCAAAGCTCCATTTTATTGAGTTCTTGAATTGTAAACAAGAACACCAAACTATCAAAACTTCACAAGGCTTTTCCAGGAGCAATCTGATCGGCAAGGCAGCCTCCAAGTGCTTTCTAGGCTTCATTAGGACCTTTGTAAGCATTCATATCATCCTCTAATCCGTTCTAGCATAGATTATTAGTTAAAAGTCAAACCGTTGTTCATATAGTTTGACTTTTCGATTAAACGAAATTGGCTCTGTCATTTCTCAAATTGAAACCACTTATAAGTTGGTATTTATGTGGGAAACAAACCCTCAAAAGGGTATTCTCTGATTCCCACTCTAAGCATGCTATTTGTCGAGTCAAAGATGTTCTTAAAAAGTCAACAGAAATCGTTTTTTTGCGAAATATAACATAAATGGTAATGTAGATGACATGCAATCAGTTTGATCATCAAAAATAACTTATAATGAATATAAGAATGTGTTTTATCATGATCAACTCGACAATCTTTAGTATAAACCCGGATTGGAACCGAAAGTCTTATAAAACGACTTTTTCGTTGACTCTCGATTCGGATCCATGCATGCATGTTTGAGATCTGTATTAGAGTATATTTTTGACCATTTTTATTTTAGTTTAACTCTCTGGAATTTTTACATCTTGAGTCTATGCTTAACCGATTCATATGCATGTTTCCGATTATGCTTAAAAGTTGACTATTTTGCCCTTTTTGATATAAAACGTGATTTTTGGAAAAGTGAAAGAGTAGAAATCTTTATTTCTAATTTATAAACTTGCACCGAAAATTAAAGATCAGTTGGTGGTCCAGATTTTGAGTTATGCCCGATATCGTAAAACTATATCTTTATGTTAAATAAACGGCGTATTTCGCGTATAACCTATTTCAGGCCACGTTTTGATATAAAACTTTTTACCCACTAATGTTATATAATATTTTGGGATTTTTGAAGATTTTTATTTAATTTTTGGCTGATCGTATCATAGGTCGCTAAGTCGATTCGGTTAATGCCGGTTTTGACCGTTTAAGCCATAAAATGAGTTTTATACATCCTTTTGACCCGAAACCTTTTTCTACTGATTTTATTTGTTAAATAAATTATTTTGAGCATTCTGGAAATATAAAAATCTCAGCTTTCTTTTAAAAACCCGGAAACGGCTCTAAATCGCATTTTTAGCGTTTTTAGCGCATAGTAAGCGTTATACTCATATTAAACATATAAGACTCATACCTACTGATGTATTTAGCATATTTTCATGTAATAATAGTAAGTATAAATTTTTGAACTCAGACTTCCAGTTTTGACATTTTTAGCCCTTGTGAAATTACTAAAATACCCCTACGGTGCATAGTTTGATTCTAAATGATAAGTTTTGTCTACGGGTCATACCCTACTGTTATAACATGACAAATTAAGTATATTTACTGTATAATTCAGACCCGTAACTCAGATTTCCAAATTGACTCTTTTATAATCTTTTAAATGACCAAAATGCCCTTATGAGGCGTAAATTGAGTTTAAATACATTCGGGGCATAATAGGACATAACTTGCTGATATTATATCATATTTAAAGCATATTATCTCAGGGAACTTGCATATGACTCTTTTGGTTACCCGTAACGCTCTTTTAGCGTTCGGTTCGGTTTATGTAACTAGTTTGCATAAATTGACCGAAACGGGTCAAACGTTATCGTTTTCGTCTCAAAATCCAGAATGTATTTAGTATACCCATATTATACAAGTATTCAAACTTGTCGGGTCTAAATCACATTCTATCCGGTCTTTCGCTTAATCGTGCGCTTGTACCGTATCGTCCTTAAAACTAACCGGTCTAAGCTTAGGCTTAAATAAAGACCCGTTAGGAATCTAATAGGTTATTATAAACCTTTGTTCCAGAATAGGAGGCCCGGTAAAAGCTATCTACACTTACCAATTGTGATTCATACTTACTCAGGTAAATACATTTTGACTTATTTTCCCTATACGGGCTTGGGGTACGGTATATAGAATACCGCTTGATCGAGCGCTCAAATCTTGCACCCTTGGGTATGCAATTGGAATAGTTTGATCGGCTCGTTTAAACAGTCTTGTTTTACTTAAAGCCTTTGGGGGGTTAATGACCGTGTCCCGGATATCCTTGGCATTATCTTACGAGATGGCCACGACCAGAGCACGGGGTGTAGGCGTACACCCGTCGTGTATAACTCTTTAATGTGGTGTGTCTATTAATCTTTAACCCGGACAAGATCCCGGGCTACTGAACGCACGAGTAACGTGTAATTCGTTCACAAGTTTATATTGCATAAATATCCCAAGTTATAAAAATATTTATGCCTTGTGCATTTAAATCAATTTTCAATCATTTTCAAAATGAGTCAGTTAATTTGTATTTACCAGTGTAAACTGACGTATTTTCCCAAAAGGTTAAGTGCAGGTACTATACGTACTAGGCTGGCTGGTTCCTAAAGAGCGTCCACAATAGTCTCGCAAGCTCGGACGACAATAAACTGTTGAACAATATATCTTATTTTATTTGATCCGCCTGTGGATCCGTTTCAACTACTTGTGATATTTATTATTACATTTTATTTAAAGTTGAAATGAATCTATTTCTGCTTCCGCTGTGCATTATTATATTGTGTTGTTTGTCTATGACGACGCCAACCACGTCACGTACCCCACACCGGGCCCACCGGTGACACGTGGAGATCGGGGTGTGACAGGTTGGTATCAGAGCCAACGCTGAGTGAATTAAACACTAGTCTTTTGTGTTTAATCTCAGTTACACAATTGCACATTCCTCGATTTTCGAGTCTAGACAAAGAACTTAGGAAATGTTCAAATTCCTTTTATTTTTATTTTTCTAACTTTGTCTTATATATATTTTGTTGTGCCACTTGTTTGATTTTTGACAGGTTCAAGATGCCGCCACGTGTACGAGGAAGGGGACGAGGAGCATTCGCCACCTCTCATGACCATGAGGCAGGGCCTTCGCATAGGCGAGCCCCATCAGCATCCCATAACACTGATGCCCGAGATCTTTGGAGATCGTTCGCTGAACCCGCTAGGCACTCATTGAGTACCTCACCTTCCCTACCTCACTCTTTTGGGCCTCACTCTGAAAATGGGCCCCACGACTCCCATGGATCCTTCATTCCTCTACCCCAGTCACCTTATGACTACCCAGCACCCGTTTATCAGGGCCTGTACAACCCTGATGCCTACTTGGAAGAACCAGTGGGTCATAACCCACTTGGACCTGAAGACCACTTTTCGGGTGGCAACGAGATGGAGGTCGATGAGGACACCGATCCTTCCATGCCACCGTCCGGCACACCTAACCACCCCATTGAGATATCTGATGGGTCACCGTTCAGGGGATCACCTTACAACGGTGTTGACAGCTACGAGGAGAGGTTTAAGCAGCACGACTGGGTGTATACCCCTAGCTACCATAACTCCCCCATGCACCAGTCCTACCACAACTCTCCCGTGCACTCCCAGCATCACTCCCAGCAGCAGCAGCTTCAGCAGCAGCCTCAGCAGCAGGATCCTTCTGAGGGATTCTGGCGCGACGTGGTCACTCCGCCGCCGCCACCACCGCCGGTTTTGCCTCCTCCGCCTCAGAGGCAAAGGAGGAACACCCGTATGTCTACGCGAGGAGGGATACGCATTGGCACCCCTCGACATTCAGGTAGCAGCCGCTACTCGCCGCTTCACGAGGAGTCAGAGATGGGAGAATCTCAGCATCCCGTCTCAGAGGTTACTTCTGCGCCTATTGCGCCACTGCCGCCGCAGAACTTTGGAGAGCCAATCCCTGCGTATGCTAGCGCAGCACAGTTCAACCCTTTCGAGCCGACTTTTCCCCCAGGGTATGACTATACGGGAGATCCCTACTGGTTAGCTTCAGGCTACAACCCTCTCAACCAGGAGAGTGCTTTTGGAGGTCCCTGGGCTACGGGACAATCAGCTTTTGGATACCCACCGCAAGGGTACCAGCAGCCGCAGCCTCCACAGCCACCGCAGTATCAGCCACCACCGCCGGCGCCAATGATGTCGCCACCGCAAGTCCAAGAAATCCTGCAAGGGATAAACGACGTGCGACGTGAGTTGCGACAGGAAATGCGAGAAGATCGCCGACACAACCGCGGAATGTTTAAGAAGATGGTTGACTTGATCAAGGGTAAGGGTAAGAAGGATTATTAAATCCTTTGTTTGATAGCTCATTTACTCATGTCCCTGCGAGGACATTTAATCCTGTATTCTACCCCTGCGTGGGTATATTTCTCTCGTTCTACCTCTGCGTGGGTATGTTGTTTCTGTTTAACCCCTGCGTGGGTTTGTTTTGTTTTGTTTGATTGTTTGTTTTGTTATTTGGTTTAGCCCTTGCGTGGGCATGTTATTTGAGTAAAAGTCCCGTTTAGGGCAAAGTTGTACTAGTCTACTTTTATTTAAAAATGGTTAATTTAAGTTTTTCATTTTATCTATATGCATGAACATAATATACAAATAAATGAGAAATATCAATCATTATTTTAATTTACCATTTTAATAAGAATCTTAATAAGGTAAAACCTAGCTTGAATGTCTTATTAAAAGGCCTGGCCAATATGGTAAAACCTGGTTAAAAAGATTCAAATCCCTGTTAACATCTGTGAACATGTTAACATTCTTGGCTAAGCGTGATCCGTAACATCACACAAGCCACCCTTTTAATAAATTATCTACAGATTGTATCTGTATACAAGTCTGATTATGACTTGATGCCTACGGGTTATGACTATGTCATATAAAACAAAAAGGCAGTTGTGGTTTATAACTCCCTGCCAAGCAAAGGATTATTTGTTTAATTATACAATTTTTAATCCTATAAAAAATCTAAATTTAAAATTTAGAAGTTGTCCGAAGTGACTAGGCCTATGGTGCCAATATATATATTTCATTCTATAATATAGTTGCTAATAAAAGCCCTGAATGAAATTAATTAAATTAACTATTATGGTTATTAATACCATGGTTAATAAATCGTCAAGAACGATAATACTGTTAGGTTTCTAAATAGACCTTGTCCTTACTTTTATGTAGCTTAAAGCTACATGGCAAAATCGGAAGAAACAAACAGTCGTTCTGAAGAACACCCTGACAACACCAAGATTCATGTAACTGGTGCGGAACTGCAAGCACTAGTTGAAAACGCTGTTGCCAAAGCTATGGATAGGCAGTTCAGAGAATCGAGCGGGACTCGGAGTAGGACCCGAACTGTATCGCACGCCAAGCCCAAGACCCATTCGGAGGCTCATAGCAAGCCACCTTCTAAGAAAAATGAGCCGAAGAAGGATGATGAGGATAATCACTCCTCCAACCACAGCAGTGTACCGAAACAAGAAATCAAGCAGAAGCATGATACGCACAGTAAGTCCTGTACGTACAAATATTTCGTTTCATGCAAACCCAGAGATTTTACTGGGGAAAAAGGAGCAGTTGACTGCATGACGTGGTTAGATGAGATGGATACTGTTGTTGATATCAGCGGGTGTGCTGATAGGGACGTCGTGAAGTACGTGTCCCAGTCATTTAAGGGAGATGCGCTAGCATGGTGGAAATCACTCCTACAAGCTGCCGGTAAGGCCACACTGTACGGTATGACATGGGATAAGTTTGTAGCTCTGATCAAAGAAAATTTCTGCCCGCAACACGAAGTCGAAAGGATCGAATCAGACTTCGTGTCCCTGGTGATGAAGAACCTCGACTGTCAAGCATATCTCACCACATTCAACACTTTATCTCGATTAGTGCCATATTTGGTGACCCCAGAGCCACGAAGGATCGCCCGTTTTATTGGGGGTTTGGCACCAGAGATCAAGGCGAGCGTTAAGGCATCAAGGCCTACGACATTCAGATCAGTAGCTGATCTATCCCTCTCCCTCACTCAAGATGTAGTCAGATTGAGAGCCCTTAAGAGCTCGGAGGAAAACAAAAGGAAACGTGAGGATGACACCTCACGAAGGTCGGAGAAACGACACCGAGGGAACAACGACCATAGGAAAGGGTCGGGATTCAAGAAGGGAGATCATCAGTCGGGTGAGAAACCCAGGTGCAAGGTTTGTAGGAAGCATCATTTTGGGAGATGCAGGCAGGAATCTAGATCTCAAACTCAGCAGAAATTATGTGGGATTTGTAAGTCCCCGGATCATAAGGCATTAGATTGTAAGAAACTTAAGGATGCAACTTGTTATGGTTGCAACGAGAAAGGGCACATCCGACCTAATTGCCCAAAGAATGCTAAGAAAGCTGATAAGGGAAAGAAGACCAATGCAAGAGTCTTCAAAATGGACGCGAAGGAAGCAGTTCAGGACGACAACGTCATTACAGGTACTTTTCTTGTAAATGATGTTTTCGCTAGAGTTCTATTTGATTCAGGAGCAGATAAGTCATTTGTAGATGATAAGTTCTGTAAATTGTTAAACCTACCTGTTAAAACCTTAAGTGTGAAGTATGAGGTGGAATTAGCCGATGGAACCATAGAAACCGCCTCGACTGTTCTAGATGGATGTGTTATATCCATTAGGAATCATTCATTCCCGTTATCCTTGCTTCCCTTTAAGCTAGCTGGATTCGATATAGTGATAGGCATGGATTGGTTAGCGCATAACCAAGCCCAGATTGTGTGCAACAGAAAGCAGGTGGTAGTTAAGACTCCGTCTGGTGAGTCACTCACTATCCAAGGAGATACCCAGCATGGATTGCCGGAGCAAGTGTCCATGCTCAAGGCATCCAGATGCCTGCAGAAGGGATGTGTCATTTATATGGCACAAGTTACTATTGATGAGCCAAAGCCGAAGATCGAAGATATTCCTGTTATCTCAGAATACCCTGAAGTATTTCCTGAAGAACTCCCCGGTTTGCCACCGGATAGGCAAGTGGAGTTTCGAATAGACATCATCCCAGGTGCAGCGCCAGTAGCAAGAGCACCATATAGGTTGGCACCAACGGAGATGAAGGAGTTGAGGACGCAATTGGATGATCTGTTAGCCAAGGGTTTTATTAGACCTAGCTCGTCTCCTTGGGGAGCGCCAATCTTGTTCGTTAAAAAGAAGGATGGGTCGATGCGTCTGTGCATCGATTACCGCGAGCTTAACAAAGTCACTATTAAGAATAGATATCCATTGCCCAGGATCGATGATCTGTTCGATCAATTGCAAGGGGCAAGCTACTTTTCAAAGATCGACTTGAGGTCAGGCTACCACCAGTTGAAGGTCAAGGAGGAAGACGTACACAAGACAGCGTTTAGGACTCGTTATGGACATTACGAGTTCCTAGTGATGCCTTTTGGGCTCACTAACGCACCAGCCGCATTCATGGATCTCATGAATCGTGTCTGCAAGCCTTATCTAGATAAATTCGTCATCGTCTTTATTGACGACATCCTTATCTACTCGAAGAGCCAAGCTGACCATGAGAAACACCTTCGTTGTATTCTCAAACTCCTACACCGTGAGAAACTTTATGCCAAATTTTCGAAGTGTGAATTTTGGCTTCGAGAAGTCCAGTTCCTTGGACATGTGGTAAGCGAGCGTGGTATCCAAGTAGATCCCGCAAAGGTAGAAGCCGTTATGAATTGGCAGGAGCCAAAGACTCCTACCGAAATTCGCAGTTTCCTAGGATTGGCAGGATACTATAGACGATTCATCGAGAACAATTTTTTAAGGATTGCTGCGCCCCTAACTTCGTTGACTCGTAAGAAGATTAAGTTTGATTGGGGCCCTAAGCAGCAGGAATCCTTTGACATCCTGAAGAAGAAGTTGAGCAATGCGCCAGTGTTAACATTGCCCGATGGCATAGAAGAATTTGTGGTGTATTGTGATGCGTCACATACTGGTATGGGCTGTGTACTCATGCAAAGAGGCAAAGTCATTGCCTACGCTTCTCGACAATTAAAGGTGCACGAGAAGAACTACACCACCCACGACTTGGAACTGGGTGCCGTTTTATTTGCATTGAAGCTATGGAGACACTACTTGTATGGAACCAAGTGCGTGATTTATTCGGATCACAAGAGCCTTTAGCACTTGTTTAATCAGAAGGAATTGAACATGCGACAAAGGCGTTGGATGGAAACTCTCAATGATTACGACTGCGAGATACGATACCATCCAGGCAAGGCAAATGTAGTTGCCGACGCCTTAAGCAGAAAGGAAAGGGTGAAACCGATCAGAATCAATGCCAAGCGCATCGAGATAAGGAATAATTTGAACGAAAGGGTGTTAGCTGCACAGAAGGAAGCTGTGTTGGAAGCTAACTATCCTGAAGAGAAGTTAGGAGTAACTGAGGAGCAGTTATCCTACGACAAAGATGGAATGCTTAGGCTGAATGGACGAATATGGGTTCCAGTTTATGGAGGACTTCGGGATGTTATCCTCCAGGAAGCCCACAGCTCTAAATATTCCGTTCATCCTGGAGCTGATAAGATGTACCAGGACCTAAAAGCAAACTACTGGTGGATTGGTTTGAAGAAGTCCGTAGCAGAGCATGTAGCTAAATGTTTGACTTGTGCTCAAGTCAAGGCTGAACATCAGAAGCCGTCAGGTTTGCTTCAACAACCTGAAATTCCCAAATGGAAATGGGAAATGGTGACAATGGATTTCATCACCAAGTTGCCAAGGACGAGAAAAGGAAATGATACCATATGGGTCATAGTAGATAGACTGACGAAGTCAGCTCATTTTCTACCCATCAAGGAGACGTATAGCTCCGATATGTTAGCTCAATTATACGTCGATAAGATTGTAGCGCTACATGGTATACCTGTATCTATTATCTCCGATAGAGATACTAGATATACGTCGCATTTTTGGAAGAGTTTCCAACAATCATTGGGCACTCGTTTGAATTTTAGTACGGCCTATCATCCTCAGACTGATGGTCAGAGTGAGCGTACCATTCAAACTTTGGAAGACATGCTTCGTGCATGTGCGATCGACTTGGGTGGTAGTTGGGATAAGAACCTACCACTAATTGAATTCTCCTACAACAATAGCTACCACTCCAGCATAAAAGCGGCGCCTTTTGAGGCCCTATACGGTAGAAAGTGTAGATCGCCCATCTGTTGGGCAGAAGTTGGAGATGTCCAACTATCAGGACCAGAAATCGTTTTTGAGACGACAGACAAGATCGTTCAAATTCGCGATCGTTTGAAAGCTGCCAGGGATAGGCAGAAGAGTTATGCGGATCCTAAGCGCAAAGATTTTCACTTCGATGAAGGTGATAAGGTGTTGCTTAAAGTATCGCCCTGGAAAGGGGTGATGCGATTTGGTAAGAAAGGCAAGCTAAGCCCGAGATATATAGGACCTTTCGAGATTATCGAACGTGTCGGGTCAGTTGCTTATAAGTTAAACTTGCCTGAAGAACTTAGCGCTATACATAATGTGTTCCACATCTGTAATTTGAAGAAGTGTTTCGCTGATGAATCACTGGTTATACCGCATACGGATATACACATAGATGAGAGTTTGAAGTTTGTGGAAAAACCATTGTCGATTGAGGATCGACAGGTTAAGAAGCTCCGGAGGAAGTATATACCTATTGTCAAGGTCAAATGGGATGCCCGTAGAGGTCCCGAATATACGTGGGAAGTGGAATCCACGATGAAAGAGAAATATCCTCATTTGTTTCAGTAAATCTCGAGGTCGAGATTTCTTTTAAGGAGGATGTAACACCTCGAAAATTTACGTCCAATAATGCATTGACACGTGTCATAGACTTCCGGTATGCGAAAACATACTTTAGAGGGACTAAAGTTGACAAACAGTGAAAACTATGGAACGTAAGGGTCCAAAGTGTCAACAAGGGATAAATAGACTCTATAATAACCCTACATAATGTTTATAACCTTAAACGGATGGATCATGGATCATACGAAGCGGAAATTGCACGAAAGTGAGGAATTACAAACTATAGGGGCTAAAAGTGTCAACATGTTGAATTTATACCTCTGAATGATCTTTTGGCAGACCCGAAGCTTTGTAATGCTAAAATATACTCACTAGAATATGTGGTAAAAATTTCATGAAGTTTCGTTATCGTATGAGAAAGTTATGGCCAAAACCGTACTTGAGGGGTTAAAAGCGTCAACGTCGAATTTCATGACTTTTCGGGTGAGCGCAAAGTTATCCGAGGACATTACCATGTTGGTAAATGTCCCAAGGTTCTTAAAAACCAGATTTGAGGGTTTACGAGTCAAGATTCATAGCCAAAACCTCGCGTGCAAGGACAGGGACCAAAACTGCCAATAATTAACAAAGTTTGGCAGCTGCCAATAAACCCAGGTGCAGCAGATCGCGACCAGGGGCTGTTTAGTCCATTTTTTTTGTGGGAAACAGCTGTGAGCACCTCCATTTCTCACCAATAGATGGCCATGCATGTCTTGGACACTTGTGAGGCTCCTACAACATCTGATTTCTCCATAAATTCTGATCAAAGCTCCATTTTATTGAGTTCTTGAATTGTAACAAGAACACCAAACTATCAAAACTTCACAAGGCTTTTCCAGGAGCAATCTGATCGGCAAGGCAGCCTCCAAGTGCTTTCTAGGCTTCATTAGGACCTTTGTAAGCATTCATATCATCCTCTAATCCGTTCTAGCATAGATTATTAGTTAAAAGTCAAACCGTTGTTCATATAGTTTGACTTTTCGATTAAACGAAATTGGCTCTGTCATTTCTCAAATTGAAACCACTTATAAGTTGGTATTTATGTGGGAAACAAACCCTCAAAAGGGTATTCTCTGATTCCCACTCTAAGCATGTTATTTGTCGAGTCAAAGATGTTCTTAAAAAGTCAACAGAAATCGTTTTTTTGCGAAATATAGCATAAATGGTAATGTAGATGACATGCAATCAGTTTGATCATCAAAAATAACTTATAATGAATATAAGAATGTGTTTTATCATGATCAACTCGACAATCTTTAGTATAAACCCGGATTGGAACCGAAAGTCTTATAAAACGACTTTTTCGTTGACTCTCGATTCGGATCCATGCATGCATGTTTGAGATCTGTATTAGAGTATATTTTTGACCATTTTTATTTTAGTTTAACTCTCTGGAATTTTTACATCTTGAGTCTATGCTTAACCGATTCATATGCATGTTTCCGATTATGCTTAAAAGTTGACTATTTTGCCCTTTTTGATATAAAACGTGATTTTTGGAAAAGTGAAAGAGTAGAAATCTTTATTTCTAATTTATAAACTTGCACCGAAAATTTGAGATCAGTTGGTGGTCCAGATTTTGAGTTATGGCCGATATCGTAAAACTATATCTTTATGTTAAATAAACGGCGCATTTCGCGTATAACCTATTTCAGGCCACGTTTTGATATAAAACTTTTTACCCACTGATGTTATATAATATTTTGGGATTTTTGAAGATTTTTATTTAATTTTTGGCTGATCGTATCATAGGTCGCTAAGTCGATTCGGTTAATGCCGGTTTTGACCGTTTAAGCCATAAAATGAGTTTTATACATCCTTTTGACCCGAAACCTTTTTCTACTGATTTTATTTGTTAAATAAATTATTTTGAGCATTCTGGAAATATAAAAATCTCAGCTTTCTTTTAAAACCCCGGAAACGGCTCTAAATCGCATTTTTAGCGTTTTTAGCGCATAGTAAGCGTTATACTCATATTAAACATATAAGACTCATACCTACTGATGTATTTAGCATATTTTCATGTAATAACAGTAAGTATAAATTTTTGAACTCAGACTTCCAGTTTTGACATTTTTAGCCCTTGTGAAATTACTAAAATACCCCTACGGTGCATAGTTTGATTCTAAATGATAAGTTTTGTCTACGGGTCATACCCTACTATTATAACATGACAAATTAAGTATATTTACTGTATAATTCAGACCCGTAACTCAGATTTCCAAATTGACTCTTTTATAATCTTTTAAATGACCAAAATGCCCTTATGAGGCGTAAATTGAGTTTAAATACATTCGGGGCATAATAGGACATAACTTGCTGATATTATATCATATTTAAAGCATATTATCTCAGGGAACTTGCATATGACTCTTTTGGTTACCCGTAACGCTCTTTTAGCGTTCGGTTCGGTTTATGTAACTAGTTTGCATAAATTGACCGAAACGGGTCAAACGTTATCGTTTTCGTCTCAAAATCCAGAATGTATTTAGTATACCCATATTATACAAGTATTCAAACTTGTCGGGTCTAAATCACATTCTATCCGGTCTTTCGCTTAATCGTGCGCTTGTACCGTATCGTCCTTAAAACTAACCGGTCTAAGCTTAGGCTTAAATAAAGACCCGTTAGGAATCTAATAGGTTATTATAAACCTTTGTTCCAGAATAGGAGGCCCGGTAAAAGCTATCTACACTTACCAATTGTGATTCATACTTACCCAGGTAAATACATTTTGACTTATTTTCCCTATACGGGCTTGGGGTACGGTATATAGAATACCGCTTGATCGAGCGCTCAAATCTTGCACCCTTGGGTATGCAATTGGAATAGTTTGATCGGCTCGTTTAAACAGTCTTGTTTTACTTAAAGCCTTTGGGGGGTTAATGACCGTGTCCCGGATATCCTTGGCATTATCTTACGAGATGGCCACGACCAGAGCACGGGGTGTAGGCGTACACCCGTCGTGTATAACTCTTTAATGTGGTGTGTCTATTAATCTTTAACCCGGACAAGATCCCGGGCTACTGAACGCACGAGGAACGTGTAATTCGTTCACAAGTTTATATTGCATAAATATCCCAAGTTATAAAAATATTTATGCCTTGTGCATTTAAATCAATTTTCAATCATTTTCAAAATGAGTCAGTTAATTTGTATTTACCAGTGTAAACTGACGTATTTTCCCAAAAGGTTAAGTGCAGGTACTATACGTACTAGGCTGGCTGGTTCCTAAAGAGCGTCCACAATAGTCTCGCAAGCTCGGACGACAATAAACTGTTGAACAATATATCTTATTTTATTTGATCCGCCTGTGGATCCGTTTCAACTACTTGTGATATTTATTATTACATTTTATTTAAAGTTGAAATGAATCTATTTCTGCTTCCGCTGTGCATTATTATATTGTGTTGTTTGTCTATGACGACGCCAACCACGTCACGTACCCCACACCGGGCCCACCGGTGACACGTGGAGATCGGGGTGTGACATTACCCATTTTTAACGACTATATAAACAAGTTGGACCAAAGGTCTCTTTTTTGTAAACGATGTGAGTACAAATACGAGTATTATCGAGCGGATGGAATTTACCCTGAATATGTTGTGTTTGTAAAAGCGTTTACACGAGATACAACGTTAGATGAAAAGAGAAAAAAGATTAACATAGCTCAAATGGCGGCAAAAAAAGACGTCGAACGATCTTTTAGTATTTTGCATAAAAGATGCACATTTTTTAGCATGTCGTGTAGGATTATGGAAAATATAGAGTTAGAAATGTGATGCACACGCTCACTAGATTATACAACATGATTTTGGAGGATAAATGGCACACAATTTGCGAATACTACGAGGAGGATACGTTGCCAAATATTGTAGACATCAATGAAGAAGCAAGATGAGAAAACCAACGCAAAATTTTTAATAAACAGATGCATCACAACCTTCGAGTGAATTCGGTTAAATACATTTGGAATCTTCCACGATAAATAACGAGGACGAGGATGATAATTAAACTATATAACTAGTTTTTTTTATATCGCGCGTTGCGGCGAAAACAAGCAAATGATAATGTAAAACAAACGTGATTTGAAAATAAAGCATGTTGTTTAGAAAGTCAAATCATTAGAACGACTTAGTTTATTATCGTACCATTTTATGATACAAATAAATACTTTATTTTGAGTATAACTTTATTTTTAACAAAACTTATAACAGAATGTCAGGAAAAAAAGAAATCAAGCACAAGTACATACTTAAGTTTTTAGAAAAAGTTATAAACATAACTTATTAAAAAGGTATCAAATTAATCGATAAATTAATATATGTTCAAAAAAAGAAAAAAAAAACCAATTATTAAAAAAAGGTAAAGAAAATATATGTTTGATGTGTGTAAAATGCAACATATAAATTACATCAAATGAGGCATAAAACTAACCCTTTTTAAGTACTAATGTTGGAAAAAGTGTGCTTTTGTCTTCCTTTTGTATTTTCAGGGTTAAAAGAGCTTAAATGAACAAAAGAAGCAAAAATGCAGCCAAATCCAACATAAATACAAAGAAAAGGAAGAAACGTGGCATGCCCGACTCCTCGACAGCATCTCCCAAAGCAAAAACAAGAAGAAAGCTGAGCATGGGGCTGTGCCCAGCTGAGCATGGGGCTGTGCCCAGCTGAACACGGGGCTGTGTCCAGCGGACACGGGGCGTGTCCAGCTCAACACGGGGCCGTGCTCAGCGAGCACGGGGCAGTGTCCTGGATGGTCAGCCCTGGCACAAAAGACAAAGTGGTAGAAGCTTCTATTGCCCACCACGGGGCCGTGCCCAGCGGACACGAGGGCGTGGTCAGAGTGCTGCAGGTGCATTTATTGTAATTGCGAATTACAATTAATGAAGAGAGAGAGTGTCAGACGGGCACGGGGCCGTGCCCAGGCTTCTGTTCAGCCTATAAATAGGAGTGCTTGGCTTCATTTCAACTCATCCCTAGGCACACCACCTCTCTCACACTTCATCCACCACCCACCACCACCATAACACCATCATCCACCACCATCATCCATTGTCCATCATAGAGTGTGTGAGTCGTCTCGGGATCCAAGATTGATCGTAAGAGTTCTTGACAATCAAGGCCATGTTTGCCTAAGTCTCTTACATCACTTGGTGAAGACAAGTGTTTAGTATAATACTTTTTATTTTTAATCTTTTGCACTTTTTATTTGGTTTTGTATTAATGACTTTAATAACTAGTTACTTATGTTGAAGGTGATCTTTCCTTATCGTTTGTCCGTGGTGTCTTGGCATTATTTTACTATCTATATAAAATAAAAGATTTTCACCATTCATATCTCCACGGTCTATATGGAGGTATGTTGGCTACCTGGTCGGGGGTTAAGGGAACGGTTTGGTAAGGGTCTTGCCCTTGTTCAGCGTTTAGAGGTCCTGCTTGGGACCTAGGTCAAATTTAGTAGGATCTCTTTCAATGCCCATAGGTATTGGATGGCGGGGATCCAAACTCTTTGACCCCCTCATAAGTTAACTACTATTAATACTATAACCCGGCTATTTAGGACTGTATCCCTGCTGACTCAGACTACTTAGCCGAGGGTAACGTTACCGCCAAAAGCGGGGCCTACCACAATTTGCATTAATAACTTAATTCATTATCTTTCAATAATCCGACCCTTTAGGATTGTATCCTTGCTGACTCAAACTATTGGGTTGAGGGTAACGTCGCCTTCAAAAGAGGGGCCTACTACAATAACTAAGATAATCTCTTAAACAAGTGCAAAAGTGCGAAAATAATCAAAGGTTATACTAATACACGTGTCGGATCCAAGTGATTCATCTTGTCTATCTGTTTTTATTTTATTTTACTTTTCAGCATTTAGTTAGTTTTTTTAGTTTAAAACATTTTTCTCACTTTTTGATTTGATTAGACGTTGAGGATAAACCGGTATTAAAAGCTCTTGTGTCCTTGGACGACCTCGGTATCTTACCAACACTATACTACGTCCACGATGGGTGCACTTGCCCATATGTGTGTTTAGTGTTAGTGAATATCGTGTTTTATAAATTTAAAACTTGGTTAAAAGTGTAAAAAGGGGCTTAAATACTCATCAAAAATATATACACACCGACACGCATCAAGTTTTTGGCACCGTTGCCGGGGACACAAGGATTTTAAGAAAGCTTAAAATCGACGGCCTAATCAGTTTTTCAAAACCTTTTCAAAACGCGCGCATTTTTCTGCATTTTAGTTTAGTTTTGCATTTACAGTAGCCTGAACACGGGGCCGTGCTCACTCAACACGCCCCCGTGCTGCATATTTTTAGCTAAACACCCAGATACAGAGTCTGACCACGGGGCCGTGCTCACTGAACACGCCCCTGTGTTCAACGTGACCAGTAACTTTAATTAAAACGCCCAGATACAGACCCTGACCACGGGGCCGTGTTCACCCAACACGGGGCCGTGTCCAGCTTCTGTTTCCATCTTTGTTTTTGTTTTCTGGTCCCGAGACTCAGTTGTGGTCTGTTGAGTGATTCTTATGGATCAATACTCAAGAGGTTACAACTACACCTATGATGAGGATGATTATAGGGGTAATTATTGCACTAATTGTCGTAACGCACGCTCGGTTCAATATAATAACTCATATCAACCATCCAATTCATACAACCATTATGAGGAGCCCAGGTACGAGCCATCAACTTCATACACATCCTATGAAGACCAAAGGTATGAACCTCCTCCCTCATACTCATATTTTGATGAACCAAGGTATGAGCCTTCATACTCATACTTTGAAGACTCAAGATATGAGCCACCACCTTCATACTCTTATTATGAGGAACCATGGCGTGAACAACCCACCTCATATGAGTACTATGAAGAACAAAGTTTCGACCCTTATCCATCATATACTTACAATGAAGAACAATGGTGTGAACCATCTACTTCATATGAGTATTATGAGGAGCCAAGGATCGAACAACCGGATTCAAGCTTAGAGGATCCAAATTCTTTTTCTCTCACCGAAGTGACCAATAGGATATTAGAACACATTAAAACTATCGAACGTTACATGAAAGAATCTCGCGCAAGGGAAGAGGAATCCCGCGCAAGAGAAGAATTGAATAGTAATAATAACGTAGAGATAGTTGAAAATGTAAAAATGGAAGAACAAGAAAGTGAAAAACCGACACATGAGTTAAACAACGAAAAAGGTGAGGTCGATAACGCTAAAATTCAAGAAGAGTCTAATTTTGAAGAAATTAATCTCTTGTCACCTACGTTCGAAAATCATTGTTTAGTAACCCCTCATGCCAAGTTTTTAAAAGAGTTAAACACTAGTGCTAAAATCAAAGAAATAATAAGTGTTAAGTTAACTAATGATCAAACCTCGCTAATAAAAGAAGATCCTTTTGAAATTAACATTACACCGGTTCCATGTTTCTTTCAAAATTCATTTATTAGTAATATCACCATTGATAAAGATCTTTGTGTTAACATAATGCCTAACTATATTTTTGAAAAGTTAAGTATCAGTGATTTTACTCCACTTCAAATACCCATTTTTCTATCCAATCGGAAAGTGATAAAATCAATCGGTGTAGTTGAGGATGTTTTGGTTCAAACAAATCAAACGGTAGTCCCAACCGACTTTGTCATCCTTGATGACGCCCCTCTAGTCTTGGGGAAACCTTTTGTACAAACTCATAAAGCTTTGAAAAACCGGAAATTCAACAATCTACCTCTTCAATTAGGGGCATTCAAAAGGAGCATAGATCTTGAGCGCTCAATGAAATATCCTTTTGGCAATAATGACCCCCTAATTGAAGATCAGCCAGAACCACCTGATAAGGAGGGTCTAGCCAAGGACCCTTATAAACGTGGCGCACCACGGAGGCATTCCGCGGAACTATCCGTAGTTTAGTTTAGATTAACCTTTATGTTTTCTAGTTTAGTTTTTAATTTCAAATTTAATTAATAATTATCTATAACAAATATAAATAAATCAAATAATATAATAAGTATAATATTATTTAATATAGTTAGAGATCAAACATATAATTTCAAATTTAATTAATAGTAAATTACTTTTTGAGTCCCTATGTTTTAGTGGTTTTAACCACTTGAATTCAAAATCAAAAAGTTTAACGCCATGAGTCTCTAACCGCTCATTCACACCCCCTTTAAAAAATTCAAAAAACTTTTTGTAAGGCCGAGTTCTCTAAGTTTTCACAACTTGTAGAAATTTTCATTTTACCCTAACCATATATATTTGTTAAGATAAAATATATTATTTGGATATAAACAATAATTACTAATAAAGTATAAAATCACATGTACAAGTACTTATATTATATAACTTAGAAGACTAAAATTACAAGCGGGTTATCTAAATAAAGTACCAAATTATCTTTAAAGCGAACACTAAATGGTTTTTAAAAGGCATATATTTTTTTGCTATTAAGTATATAACATTATATTTACTTAAGCCATGTAATACACGTGATCAATATTTTCTTTCAATTTTAAATTTATGTTAATATCAATATGTTTTCATCTTAAAAAATGATCCAACTTCCTAATAACATTGAGTTTTAAATATTAAACTTAGTTTTAATCTTATTACGCAACTAAAAACATTATCATCATGCTAAATAAAGACAATATATAATATTATAAAAATTTTAATTTGAATATTTAAATGTCGACTACTAATTAAAAAAGTTATTGTAGACGCTCAAATTTATAGTTTAAAAAACTTTAGTCTATTTTTTAAACGTGTACTTTATTTTTAGTATGATTTTTTTAAATGTAATATTTTCTATACAATGATGATATTCGTATCCTGTCTCATGATCCATATATCTAAAAATAGTATTTATATCAAACAATTTTTTATATCAGTAATATACATAGTAGAATTTAATTACAATTCATTTACCATAACCTCATAACTTATAATTATTTTTAAAAATACTTACAATTTTATGATCATTATTTTTTTTAGCGTTACTTTTTTTAAGACATATAATAAAATGGATTGTAGTATCTCAAAAGAGAAGTGAAAACTTAGAAAATTATTTTGATTAACGAAAATATAATTGTTCTTTTGTTTTACTATTTTATCTAAATAAGTCATTTCATTAATAAGAATTATATACAAGTTTATAAGTTATATTTTTTTGTCATTTAACCCGTGTAAAATACGGGGTTGTAAGCTAGTATAGAATTATAAAATGATATTTTGATATAATATATGATTAAAACTAGCTTTTTAAAAGAACTATCATATAACATTATCATTTACTTATTTATTAAGTATGAGTGTAGTGCAATTTTTTTTTAAAGTCATAGCTTTATATATAAACAAAATATAAATAAATTATATATTATATATATTATATATTACATTAAATAACAATGTATTAATGTTGCTTTGCTTTTCCTAACAACCTAATTAGGTTCTATTTTGGCCAAATAATATATGAAACTGGAAAATCCACAACCTTGAAACAAAAGTATCACATAATTAGCCATAAGAAATTCATGTTATTAGCCATAAGAAATTCATGTTACACTACGCAAAACTTTAGGACTTGATTAAAATAAAACTATTCTTAACATAAGTTCATAACTATACCTTGTTAGATCTTCTAGTTATCATATCTAACCAATTTAATAAACTTGTAGTTTTTGTGTTAATTGGTTTTGATTAACTGGTTCTATTTAGATTGACCTATTTAACCCTTTAGCTAAAGTGCTAAATAGGTCGACCCACCAACCTATTTAACCTATGTTTTACAATCATCTGACCCAATTAATACGTCTACAGCTTCATTACTACCCGTCAACCAATATTTAGATGAAGGGATTATATGGATCGTGTTCAGTTTACGTGATTTTTATAATATACCGGCTACAAGTAGATATATGAGTGAGTTCGCGTTTAACAATTGAACCTTCCAACATCAATCCAAAATCCTAACGTTCTAACACAATTAACATCGTAGTTAGAGTCCAAACATGCATATATTGGTTAAGTAGGACCTCTTGATTGTTTTCTACTTTGGTTCTTTAACTATTTTATCATATTAATTAACTAGCTTACAACCCCGTGTATTACACGGGTTGAATGACGAAAATATAAATTATAAACTTGTATATAACCCTTATTAATCTATTTATTTTTTTTTATTTTCATCTTTTTATTATATCTCTTAATTAACATAAAGTCTATTTATTTTTTTTATTTTCATATTTTTATTAAATTTCTTATTTAACATAAAATCTACTTGTTACACCAGTATTTTTTTAAAATAGATTTTTTAAATAAGCCATTTTAACTTGTTTTTTTGTTCATTTACATTTTACTATTTTAGAAAGATATTTAATTTACATAAAATCTACTAGTTGCACCAGTAAAATCTACTAGCTATATAGTTTTATTAAATTTCTTATTTAACATAAAATCTACTTGTTACACCAGTATTTTTTTAAAACAGATTTTTTAAATAAGCCATTTTAACTTGTTTTTTTGTTCATTTACATTTTACTATTTTAGAAAGATATTTAATTTACATAAAATCTACTAGTTGCACCAGTAAAATCTACTAGCTATATAGTTTTATGTAAATTAAATATCTTTTTTACAAAAAAAAGAGTTAAAAAAAGGCTTAAATTTTTTTAGTTTTATCTAAAATACCTAGCTATATAGTTTTATCTAAAATACCTAGCCATATAGTTTTATGTAAATTAAATATCTTTCTAAAATAGTAAATTGTAAATGAAAAAAAAAAACGAGTTAAAAAAGGCTTAAATTTTTTTACATGAAAGATATTCATTATTATCGATCATTTCAATCTAAAATTAAAAACGAGTAAGGTTTACATTATTTAAAACGAGTAAGAAATTTAATTTACATAAAACTATATAGCTAGTAGATTTTATTTAAAATATATATTTAAAAAAATACCGGTGTAACAAATAGATTTTATGTTAAATAAGAAATTCAATAAAAATATGAAAATAAAAAAAATAAATAGAGTTTATGTTAATTAAGAGATATAATAAAAAGATGAAAATAAAAAAAATAAATAGATTTTGTAAAATTGATTTAAACTTAAATAAAATTAGGTGTTAATACCCAAATGTGTTATATTGATAAACTTAAAAAAATGCAAGGGTATTTTAGTCATTAATTAACTAATTTTGGTGTTACTACCCAAAGGTGTTACAAAATTGAAACCATAGAACCTAAACCTGTTAAAAAATAAAGTTAGTACCCAAAGGCGAAATTAGGTATAAACCACAGGACCCATTTGTGTAATTAACTCTTAGATAAATTAGTAAAAAAATAACAGTTATATTTTCGTTACTTGTACATGTGATTTGATAATTTATTAGTAATTATTGTTTATATCCAAATAATATATTTTATCTTAACAAATATATATGGTTAGGGTAAAATGAAAACTTCTACGAGTTGTGAGAACTTAGAGAACTCAACCTTACAAAAGGTTTTTTGAATTTTTTACAGAGGGTGTGAATGAGCGGTTAGAGACTCAAGGTGTTAAACATTTTGATTTTGGATTCAAGTGGTTAAAACCACTAAAACATAGGGACTCAAAAACTAATTTACTATTAATTACATTTGAAATTATACATTTGATCTCTAACTATATTAAATAATATTATATTTATTATATTATTTGATACATTAGTATTTGTTATAAATAATTATTAATTAAATTTGAATTAATATGTTTATCTCTAACTATATTAATTAATATTATATTATATTTTGTGTATAAAATTAATATGTAATACTATTATTAAAAGAGAGGAGGCATTAGAGAGTGACACGTGTACAAAAAAATTTTTATTTATTAGTATAGGAAGATTTACCTTGTTATTAATTAGAGCTCAAATAACATATTTGAAAGATTCCCCCCAAAACACAATTAAAATTAAATAATTAATTAAATAAGATAGAATGAAATTTTAAAGAGATGCTTGAGGGAAAAAATAGGAGTGATTTAAAGAGCACGTACAATTAATTTATCAATTTCTTTGGATAACACATTTAAGCAAGAAACTAATATTCCCATGTCTCAATGAATAATATGTGTTACTCAAATAATTTCTTTTATTATATTATTATATAGATATATTACCACCAACTATTTACTTGTTAAAATTTAAATAAATATAATCACATCTTAATTAGACCTTAATCTGTTTAAAAGTTCATATTTAAAATCCCCACGAATCATTGCTTACTGTTAACTAGACCAAATTAGGTTTAAAATATTTCAACGCTTATTGTGCGCTAAGTAAAAGTTTAATTTGAAAACATGTTTATAAGAAAAAAAAGTAATATAACCACTATCAATATCTCTATATTACAACATTTGAATGATTTTCATATTCAATATAATTGTTTTAACCAATTATCATTTATATTTTTGAGTCTTCGACTAAAAAATAATTAAATTAATGAAATTGATTTTTGATATAAACCATTAATCTAATTAGTATAATCATTTTAAATTGTTATCACTTCTCTATTAATGATCATAATCTAGTTATATTGTATGTTTAACATGGAGCTTTTAGAAACTTTTAGCTTTAAACTTTTAAGAAAAAAAAACTTTTACTAAATAAAAAGACTTGTTTGTTAGAAGAAGCTTGAAGCTTTTAGGTTAGAAGCTTGAAGCTTTTGGATTAGGAGCTTGAAGCTTTTGGTTGAACGCTCCTACAAGTAGCGTTTAGAAGGAGCTACAAGCTTTTAGGGGAAAAAATGACTATTTTAACTTCTAAAGATAATGAACATTTTTGTTATGTTTTTTTAGTTATGTCCATTTTAGTCATTTTTTTAAAGCTACAGCTACTCTACTAAACACCTAAATATATCTAAAAGGGTACAGCCACCAGCTACCAGCTACAACTACCAGCTTCCAGGCACTAGCCACCTGCTACTTTTGCCAAACATACCCTTATTCTCTCTGCACAATTCAAAATCTTGAATGTCGAATTTTATGTTTTTGATTTAACATTTTCACTGAATTTCATGACAAATTATAATTTAATACAGTTAAAGTTAGACAATTAATTAAATAAGATAGATTGAAAATTTGAAAGAAGTGCTTGAGAGAAAAAAAAAACAGAGTGATTTCAGGAGCATAATTAACTTATCAACTTCTTTGGATAACATAATTGAGCAGGAAACAAATATTCTCATGAATGACACGTGTTTCTCAAATAATTTCTTTTATTATATTGTACTAGTGGTAAGACCCGTGTGCAAACACGGGCGGTTTTTAAAAAACTATGCATAACACATTTTGATAGAAAGTATAGATAGGTATATAGATATTGTATCAAAACGTGTTATCTATTATAGCTAAAAGACAACTATAAACATAGATCATCGGTTAATATATCAGTTACATATGATTATTTCCATTCTCCTATCCAAAAAAGGGAGTATCCACTGATTGACAATGTAAACTGTTTACCCAAAAAGGCAATGTAAACTGTTTATAGACATAACTACATATAAAAGATGTCTAACAAAACTTAATAGAATTTGAATACAACTTAAGTTTCAACAAACATTAACTACGAACACACAATCACCTGCCTCAACAACTTTCACCAAAGCTAAATCAAGGTTGATCAGGCCTTTGACATCCAGCAGTTCTTTGACTTCAACAGATGATAGGTCCATCAACAGACTTTAGACTTCAGCAGATTTTTGTGTATAACAGCCTTTATAAATTAGCAGACTTTAGACATCAACAGATCTTTATTCTCTCATCAACCTTTCCCGGATTTGCCCTTTGAATTGGAGCTCAACATCAAAGGAATCAGTATCATCTTCATCCCTATCAAGCTGAAGGTTAAAAAGATCTTGGAGGTCAACTGGATTCAGACCAAGTGCATTCTCCCTTGATATCTTTTCAACACTACCATCAGACTTGATCAAAGTCAATACATGGGTCTGTTTGTCAGACTTCCACTTGAGTATTTTTGGGTCTGATGGGTTTCTTGGGAGAAGTTTTATTTGAGAGGAGTTTGGCGATTGAGGCACGCTTGCCAACGTTTGAAGTGTTTGAGCAACTTGAGCTTGTAGTTGCAACGTAGCATCATCCAATCCATATTGTAACTGATTTCCGATAGCCTCTTTTCTGATTTCAGCTTCTACTTTTCATCTTCCTCATCAATCAGTTGTTGTCTTTTTCTTTGGTTCAAGACAACGATGGATACATCTGCTGATGAGAACAACTTTTTAGAGGGAAGGATCTGTCGAGGTCTAACAGTTGTTTCATCTTTGTATACTGGCTTTTTAGGAAGGGATGGATCTGTCTTTCTTCGCTCTTCTAGCTTATTGTAAGCTTGATCAATATACTGCCTAGACCATTTTCCAATAGCTCTAGCAGTCCCATACTTAGCTACTACAAGTTCTGCCCTCATTCTCTTGTACTTCAATGCTTCATCTACTTCAACCTTCTTGTAATGTTTCTAGTTGGGAGCAGATTTTTGCATTTGAGGATCTTTATTCATCTTTTCAGTTCTATTAACTTCCTCTTTAAGAGCTTCAAGGGGCCAGTCTTTGAAATCAGACTTGTAGGCTTCATAGGGCTTGGTATCCATGATAATGTTCAAGAAATCATTCCTTATTGTCTTTTGTAGCTCAGCATTTGGTGACAGATTTGACATTTTCTTACTTAGGTGTGCAGCAAAGTCTTCTAACTTCTTGACTTGACTAAGCCCATGTTGCATGCGACCTGATAAGTTGCTGCCTCCTAGCCCTTTACTATCTTCTTTTTCCTGATATTCTGCTTTCCTGGCCTTTAGCTTCAGATATTCATCAATATTTTTTGGAGTTCTGAATCCATGAAGAGATGGGAAGGTCCTTTTGGATGGATCATCCTCTGTGTAAAATTGAATCATTTCATCTTGAACTGCAAGCAGTTCCAGAGGGAAATTTACTGCTAATGGAATATCTCATGGAGTATAACCAACAAGTGGATGTTTGATTGGGTTGATTTTTGGTGATGGAGGTGGAATGAATGGCATGGGTGAAGTTTGAATGAATGGAGCAGATGATAATGGAATTGGTGCAGGTATATCTTTTTGTTCCTTCTCTTCTTCATGCACCATGAATTTTCTTTTTTTGTGTAAACAGATTTTGGAGAAGGAGGAGTTTGGGAAGAAGAACGTGCTATGAGTGTAAGGGTTGATTGTGATGGGAATTGAAATTGGATAAAATCAGTAGATTGACTAACAACTGTTGAAACAACTGGTGTCCCAACCGCTCTTGTCTTAACATCCGTTGAAGCATTTGTTGCATCAACAATTGTTTCAGTGGAGGTTGGTAGTGGTGATGAGGATTTTGTATTCTGCTTTTTGAGAGGTGGTTTTTGTGGTGAGAGTTTTGGTTTAGGTGTATCAGAATTTGGCTTTTAGGTTTTAGGTTTGGCAGCAGTGGTTGGTTTTTCTGGTGGTGATATTGGTTTAGGAAGTATGACAATAGGAGATTTGTTGTGTTTGTGTGATTTTCTTCTATTTGAGGTTCAAATATTGAGCACTTCGTTTTCTTTCTTCACTTTTTTCAATAACTCCTGTCTCAACACATCTGTTCTACTTTCTTTTATATCCTTTCTCTTCTGCTTTGCTTCAATCTCCTTGTCTGTCTATTTGTTAAGGGTATCATCAATTCCCTTTTTCTTACCAGTGTTAGATTTTCCAAAAGATTTTGCAGAAGTTTGCTTGGCAGGCTTTGGATTTTGTTTTGGCTGTTTCCTTGGTGTTGGTTTGCTAAAGTTTTTCATGGAATCCTTCTCCCCCTTTTCGGCATCATCTTCATCATCTTTTTCAAACACAGGTGCAGGGGTAGTGCCAGTTAACTTTGCAATGGATTCTTTTATGCCCTTGATGTCAGCCTGTGTGTCTTTGTATCTTGGTTCAACCATAACTCTAATTAGCTTCATGTGGGAATTATGTTGAAGCTCAGCTAGTTTCCCTTGAGCTGCAAGAATGGGTTGTACTGAGTTCCAAAGCTCTTGGAATTACTGTTGATGAGAAGGTTGACTTTTGAAAGCATCCACCAACTGCTTCAGTTGATCTTTCATATCAGCAACAGTTGTTTCCAAGTTGGATATCCTCTCCGTCAAATCCTGGTATTTTAATCCATCACCTAACTTAATAGGATCATCTGAATTCCCACCAGAGGTGGTTGTATCTGCTTTTGAAACAGGAGGTATCTCCAAATTTTCATTAGCAGATGCCCCTTGTTCTTGGTTCTAGGGACTTCCCTCTGCACCAGTGGTTACCTTAGTGATCACACCAATGGTTAACTTGAACTCACCAGTGGATAAGTTAGTAGACACAGCAGTGGTTGCCTTCAAGGGAGTCTGACTGATGAAGCTACTGTCAAAATGTAGATCAGTGGATTTGACATTTGTAGTAGCTGCTCCACTTGAAATACCATCAAGAATTTCGTGAAATTTAAGAGGTGTTGCCTCCTCAACTGTTTCTGGGTTAGCTACTTGAACAGGTTCAGATATAGCTATTGTTGAAGTTAAACTCTCAGTAAAGTGTTCGTAGTAGGGGCTGCTTTGAGTCTGAATGTTAATAGCTTGAAGCAGTGTTACAAACTTTGGTAGAATAGAAGATGAAGGGATTGCTGTGGAAAGAGACATTGCCCCAGGAGAAGGGCTTTTAAGCATACTCTCAAATGAGGGTATGACATCATATTGTGGTGTCTCTGTGAATACAACATGTTCCTTTTGTGAGGAATCATGAGGAGTTTAGTTTAAGGGTTGAGATCTTTCCACATGTTGTGAGGAAGTAGCAATAGTGGTTTCTAGTGACATTCGTGTTGTCACAGGGTTAACCTCTGGGATCTCATATTCCAAAGGACCCTTTTTGTGGTTTCGGTGGGCTTTTTGGATTTTATTTTTGTCTTTTTGGGTTTTGTTAGTGGGGGTTTCACAGCAGTGGTTGTAGTGCTGTGATCACCAAGAGCAGTGGGCTCAGCAATATAGGTTTGAGGAGCAGTTGTGGACCCATCTAAAATTTCCTCATTCCTCTCTGCTTCAGTTTTGGAAACATCTGACTCTTTAGCCATAAGGCGAGTAAAAGTTTCAGATGTTAGACTATTCATTTTAAAAGTTGTACCTTGTTCAAAAGCTTTTTGAGAAACATGTTTTTGCAGGTAGTAGCTTAATAGTCTAGGAAACATAAGAAAAGCAGCAGTTTTCCCGTTTTTAATGTTTTTTAAATTTGTAACCAAGTCAGCAAACAGTGCTTGGGAGTAGTTAAAATCAGTATTTGTCAAAATTGCATACCCCAATGACTGAATTTTCAAAGGTATTTCATTAAAAGAAGTAGTTTTATTTGAGAGACAGATTAAGAGAGTATGGAACAGGAATTTCATTGGTGGTGGAAAATTTGCCTTAAACATAGTTGCCTTATTCAACTGTCCATCGTATCCCCTCTCAATCAACTCTGTTTGAATCTCATTTTTCGGGAAAGATGTCTTTCCTGCAAAGTCATTTACCCCAAATGTTTTTGATATGGTAGTGGGGTAATAGCAACCGATTCACCTCCGACTTTTGAAGGTATACTGAATGCCACATTGTTTTGTTCTTCAATATTCGCATTAGCCCAGAAATCGCGGAGTGTTTCTTGGTAAATGGGTGCATCGGCAGTAAGAATGGCCTTTTATTTTGATGATGTAAGAACATCACTCATTGAATGATAGAGAGTATTTTTCTCGGTTTTCTAAAAAATAGCCAGGTAGTTATTGTGCTTTTTCATTCTCAGAGCCATGACCGGAATTGAAACTTGCGAGAGGTTGATGAAGAAGTGTTGAAGAAGAAGGTGGAAACCGCTTTGATGAATTTTAAATTTGAGACGACAGTAAAACCTCTGTTTGGGGATGAAACAAGGTTTTATAAAGTGAAAAAGTGATTGGTGACGTGTTAGAAGTTACAATGATCTGATGGCTAACATCTGTCCACGGTAGAACCTCTGCTGCGATAATGGATGACAGTTGTTTGGAAAGTCCTGTTGGGCAACAACAGATGTTAGGCAACAGTGGTAAGTCAGCAGTCCTTAGATTAAACAGAACCTATGAGAACAGACGATACCCTTCAGCAGTGTTTAAATTTTTAGTCAAACAGAGGTTCGGAAAATAGTTGTTTTCAACAGAGTTTTAATATAAACAAATAAATTCATATTAAAAAATATAAATTAAATATCAGCAGCCATTTAATGCGAAACATTTCAAAAATAAATTTTCATGGGAAAACTATAAAATTAAATATCAAGAAACCGAAAGGACAAATTTTAAACCTCTGACATAAAAAAATAAAAATAAAAACCTCTTCATTTAAACACCAACAATACTCTACATGGCAAACAGATGCTTCTACCACTTCATCGGACACAGATATTGGAAACCTCTGTTGGGCAACAACAGATGTTGTAAACCGTGGTAAATCAACAGTCGCTTGGATAAAAAGAACTTATGAAAACAGACAATACCTTTCAGCAGTGGATGAATTTTTATCCAAACAGAGGTTGATTCAAAACATCAACAAATACTATAAAACCCTGATGATTAGTTTTATTCTAAAAATCAACAAATGTCTTTTAAAAACCTGTCCTCTCAAAAAACAATGCTCAAAATCTGCAACACCAGACAATACTCTTGAAGACACCCAGATCAATCTCAGACTCGGAGGGCGCGGGAGGAGCTTCCTTACGGAGTTTCGCCTTTTTTGAAGCAAGAAGAGCAGCGGACTGCTCATCAAGCTTTCGTTTATGATCTTCGAGGGCCTTTTTCTTCATAAGCTCAGTTAAAGTAGCACCGTCGTTCGGATCGGACTCTCGAGGCTTCCCACCAACTCCTAGACTAGACAACGTGTCAGAGACAACCACATAATTTAGACAAGGCAAAGTAGAGGGTCGCTTACGAGACGTATCAGCAGCTTTACCCTCCGCCTTTTCTTCTATCTTCTGAGACTTATCAGTTTTCGCCTTTTTCCGGGTCTCCAACTGTGCAGACGGGTCAACAGACACCTCTGCATCATCACCAACGACCTCATGGACAGGCTCGTTAACAGCGGCTTGCGCAGAACCTGCACACGCGGAATGGGACGTTAGACCCTCACGAGAATTACCAGAACTACTACTCGAAAGGACAACAACTTCCTCTCGAGCTAGACCAACAGGATCATCCCCAACATCTTCACCTAGAGCAACTCCAGCATATCTAGCAAAGCTTTCGTCTGAAGGGTGCAAGAAACGCCCACGAATTTGATCCAACCAGGTTGGTTTCCCCTCCTCTTCGATGGCCTCAACCATAGCACCAGCAGCTTTCAGATCCAAAGCATTTATCAAGCTGTATCCAACTACAAGCAACAAAGCCATAAGGAAACACACAAAAACAAACATCAAGGCAATACAAAAAAAAAAGAACAAGAGAAGGTGGGTCACATACATTTGCCCTGGTAGCTATACACAGGCACACCCAAAGGATTCTTGGGCACCCACAACAGACTCATTCCCGCACCAACTAGAGCCATTTCCTCTAACTGAGCAATGGCAGTTGCTTTGTGTGTTATCTTTTTATACCAATCTTGGGCAGCATAATCTCCCATGACATCAACTTTTGGAATCCCTTCACTCTCCGATCGATAGTGCATATCCATAGGAATAACCCCACGACGGATGTAGAAAAATTTCTGTTTCCAGTCATGAAGACTCTTTAAAGGAACAGAACAAACCGGAGACACACCGGACCGGGCAGTGAACGAATAGAAGCCATTCGTATAAGGGACATTGTAAAAAACGTTGAACATACCAAACATCGGCTCAACCCGACAAGCTCTACAAACATACTCAAAGTGAGTAATGCGAGGGAGCCCAATCGCATTAATCTGAGAAATATGCAACCCATAGTTTCTCAAAACGGCAGCCGTGAACTTAGTAATGGGCAATCTAAAGTTACCCTCCCGAAAGAAGGCAGCATACAACGGAATGTAGCCAGGAGGAGCGTCCACAGCGGTAGAACCAGGGGTAGGGTACTGAGCACCCCACTCAGGGCGGAAACCCATGCCCTGAACAAGGTTTTGAAACTCATCCTCTTTCCACCCTATAACGGCCTGATCAGGACCAGGAGGAGCTTTACTTTTATTCTTCCGCTTTCTTTGGGTAGGATTACTACTAGCCATGGTAAAGAATCAGGGAAGATCGAAAGGAAATATTCAAACAAGGTACTAAAACAAACAAGAAGAAATGAAGGCGATAGAGGAAATCACACTTCAAATTTGAAAAAGTAAGGAGAAAAGAAGTAACCCACCCCCTATTTATACCCATCGCATTTAATGCGATGGGTAGTGGACCGTCAGAGCCCAGGAAAAGCAACCAACAGGGGAAAGACACGTCAGAAAAGAGAGAAGACGTCACCTCTTTTTTCGGAAGCATGACTTACAGGGCCTGACGACGTGACAGAAAGTAACTGAAAAGGCGCCTGTTCACCTCCGACAAGATAGGGACATCAGACAGTCACATCAACACCTTTTCCAAGACGCCAAAACTTCCAGCAGAAGGAAACAATAAGTGCCATGCGCGATGCGCCATGCGTCCATGTGGCCCAACTTTTTCAAGTCGCCAAAACCCATGCGCCATGCGTCCATTTGGCTCAACTTTTTCAAGTCGCCAAACCCATGCGCCATGCGTCCATTTGGCTCAACTTTTTCAAGTTGCCAAAACCCATGCGCCATGCGTCCATTTGGCTCAACTTTTTCAAATTGCCAAAACCCATGCGCCATGCGCCGTGCGTCCATTTGGCTCAACTTTTTCCAACTTGCCAAAACCCATGCGCCATGCGTCCATTTGGCTCAACTTTTTCAAGTTGCCAAAACCCATGCGCCGTGCGTCCATTTGGCTCAACTTTTTCCAACTTGCTAAAACCCATGTGCCATGCGTCCATTTGGCTCAACTTTTTCAAGTTGCTAAAACCCATGCGCAGTGCGTCTATTTGGCTCAAATTTTTCCAATTGACCAGAACTCATACAACCCACCATAAAAAAACCACTACTCTCATAAGTCCAGAATCCCTCCTAAACGATCAACTCAACTAGAAGGCACACTGGACTGGGGGGACTTGAAGAGGTATGGTACCAATTCCCTGCCTACATGGTAGGGACCACACCACTTTTGAGCATACAAGGCGTCTACATCAGCGAAGCAATCCAGAAGCTTCTAGAAACTTCTGGAAGATCTACAGGTGGCGCCAAAGATGCTCTATCCGTCATAAAGGACAACACGTGTCACCACTCGCAGAACGCCACATAGGCCTGCGGCAAATCAGGGAGCAGAACTGACAACACCGGTACGAGGTCTCCGGCGTGTGCAAATGTAAGAACGCCACGTGTACCACTACACCTGCCGTGACAGAGCAGACCAAGAGGATATTCCCCTTGGTCGGACAGCTGGCACGCGCCCACAGCTGGCACAGCTGCTCCTTCTTTCTTCACCCTCCGGCTATAAATAGGACCCTTCATCATTCAGGTTCAGGATCTTTACTCTCCATACTCACTCCATACACACACTGTTTATTTCTCTCAGAACAGTACTTATTCTCACGCCGGAGCCTGGTTAAGAGGGAAATCCCCTTTCTCCCCCTCTTAACGAGACTGACGATGGTTACTGTTTTGCAGGTTTTTGAGCTATTATCACGAGTAAGAGGTTGAACCCATAAAAGAAATAACCCCATCGGTTAACCTTGGTGTTAATCGGTGTTTCATCAACTCTACAGACAAAATCTTATGCATGAATACATGTATATGGGCAGAGGTTTGATGTCAATATTAAATAGATTTTATATATTAATACTTATGATGCAATAATGACATAAGAAAAGCATTATCGGACAGCCTCTATGGCTGCCACATCAGCTTTTCTTATGTCACTGGAATTTTTAGAGAAGCAGAGGTTTGAAAAACAGTTTTTTTCCACAAACTTTTAACTAGGGATGGCAATAGGTCGGGTTTGGGACGGGTTTAGGTAATCCCAAACCCAAATCCGGTTTGATAAGCTTGTCCAAAACCCGTCGGGTTTCTAGCGGGTAAATACCCATCGGGTATCGGGTATACCCGCGGGTTTTGGGTAAACCCGTTAATTTAAAAAGATTACTAGTTGGGTATACTCATCTCAAAACCCATTGGGTATTTATCGGGTAACTACTAACTGGTTACATTTTGTATTGTCATTATAAAAATATATATCAAATAACTACAATGTATACGGAATAGAATACCTATATGTGTAAAAAATGGATGTATCATATATATACATATTTAATAATATAAAAGAAATTATATCGGGTATACAATCGGGTAAACAGGTACACTTTATCGGGTAATTGGGTCGGGTAAACGGGTATATCACTAAATCCCAAACCCGTCCCAAACCCGCCAAAAAAATAAAAACTATTCCCAAACCCATCCCAAACCCGATTAACCGAACCCAAACCCGTCCCAAATATGTGGGGTTTCGGGTTTACCCAGCAGGTTCGGGTTTGATTGCCATCCCTACTTTTAAGGGTTTTTCAAAATATTTAAAAAATAGCTATTTTTTAAAAATGGACTTTTGATGTTGTCAAGACATTTTACAAAGATCTGATAGCTAACATCTGCCCACTTCAGAACCTTTGTTGTGTTAATGGATGACAGTTCTTTGGAAACCGTTGTTGGGCAATAATAGATGTTGGTAACAGTAGCAAGTCAACAGTCGTTAGATAAAACAGAACTTATGAGAACAGACAATAACTTTCAGCAATAGATGAATTTGTAGCCAAACAGATGTTTAAAAATAGTCGTTTTCAACAGACTTTTAAAGATTTTTGACAATTTTTTTTAAAAATAGCTATTTTTAAGAATGGACTTTTGATGTTCTGAAGACATTATAATGCTTTCATCATCAGCAGACGATGATTTCAAGCAGTTGTTCTCTTTTAGCAAACTTTAACTTTAACAGACCTTTACAATAACAGATATTGACTCTAACAACTGTTCATGCTAAAATTAGTAAAAATAAAATGCTCCACAAATATTAATAGAATTAAAATTTATCTATGACATATGAGGATAGATCAACAACCACATCGAGTACTGAACAACGAAACTTTAAAATCTAACATATACACTAAGAAATTTAAGAATCAAACAGCAAGAATTAAGAAATTTTAGCTTCAGCTCCATCGAGCACTAAACTTCTCTATGTATATCTTTGAGCATCGCCATGAACTCCAAGTCTCTATCACCGCACTCTATATTACTGACAACACAAAGGTCACGTACGGCAGTTGAAGGCATCGCCATCAGGTTTCTGGAAACCTGGTCTCTCGTGAACAGACCAAGATGTAGTCCATCAAAACACCTCTTCAGCTCTTGAAGAGTAGCCCTATCCTCATATGCTTGATCATCAACTTGCTTGATAAATCGTTGCTTTAAATCATAAGAGTTGGCAGAAATGTATGATGACATTTTAAGTTATATATTTATTGAAGTCTGATGTTGACGCGGGATATGTTGGTAGTAAAATGTGATGAAAAACAGGTGAACTGACAATAATATATATAGTGAAATAGCTAACAGCCCAAAGGTCAGCCTAATTTCACTGTACCCTTAAACTAATTTACGAGTAAAAAACGTGTACATTTAATATAAACATATAAATTCATATTTAAAAACAACAACCATTTAATGCAAAAACGTCCAAAAATAAGTTTTCATGGGAAAACTATAAAATTAAATATCAAGAATTCGCAAGGACAAATTTTAAACCGCTGGGATCAAAAGAAAAAAAAACAGGTTTTCATAATTTCCATTAACCTCTTCATTTACCATAAAGATGCATTTTAAATACTATAAAAGACTGATGATTAGTTTCATTCAAAACATCAACAATTGTCTTTTAAAAACCTGTCCTCTCAAAAAACAAATCAAAATCTGCCACACCAACAAAACTCTACATAGCAATCCATGCTTCTACCACTGGTCGGAAACAAATGATGTTGAAATGCAACTCTCTAGATGGTCGCTGGAAGAAAAAAAGCTGATGAAGAAATAATATATAAAATCGACATCACCAGTGATAATAATTACAAGAAAACCTGGAGCAGCATCGGATTGCTTCATGAAATCCTCCACTCTCCAACATCAGACTTCAAGAACATTGCAGAACAATTTCTCACTGGTCGTTCGAAAAAACAAAGCTGAAATATATCAACACTTTAAAATAAAAATTATCAACAATATCAACAATTTAAAAATATCCACAAACCTAAAATAACCCACAACTGATTGTTTGAATTTCAAACAACTCTGATTAGACTGAAATATAAAGCGAGAATTAGAGTAGATCAGTTCAAAATTTAAAATTCAAAATTACAGAAAAAAACATACTCTCAACGATGTTGCAACAATGATGTTGGAAAAATTATGTGAAGTACAAAAAGCTGCAATCGGAGATGAACCGACTAAATATGGAAATTCTGCATTTGAGAGTGAGAGAGATTGCTCACGGATATGAGTGAGAGAGATAAATGCGAATTTGAATATGGAGTCAGAATCAGTTGTATTATATATGTATACGTGTATGGTTTGAATTTTGAATCTGGAGCCAGAATTTTAAATTTTAAATCTAGGCAGAGATTTTGATGATAGAGGTTTCAATTTCTTATACATGAATACATAGATATGACCAGAGGTTTGAGGTCAGAGTTTTAGATAGATTTTAAAATGATTTTATATATTAGGCTTTATGATACAGAAATGACATAAGAAAAACATTGTTGGACAGCCTCTCTGGTTGACACATCAGCTTTTCTTATGTCATTCAGATTTCTCTTTTTGTAGAAAGTATAGATATAGATAAGTTATTAACTATGAATTAAAAATATAATAAAAGTCATATATGACCTATATATTAAAAATCAAATTGAATGAATAGTAACTCTCTAAGTGATGAGCAAATGGTATCGGGTATCGGTACCGGTATCAATTTTACCAAATCAAGTGTATTTTCGGTACCGGTTCGGCACCGGTTTTACCCTCAAATACCGGTGTCGTACCAGTACCGACTGGTATCGAACCGTACCGTACCAGGTATATTCGGTACTGGTACCCACTTTTGGGGATTTCGGTAATGGTATTTTTTGTTCCGATTGGTACCGAGCTCATCAAATCCTGTAGCAACATAGCAATGCAAGTAATTGCACCCTTTAGATTATTTTTCATACACACAGTAAGTAAACTGTATTCGTTTAAATGAGGATTTATATACACAACAGCTTATTTTGCTTTCTTTTTTGTCTTTTTCTGTACTGAATGAATTGTAGTATGTAAAATTAACTTGAATATTTATATTATTGATGAGCAAATCGTGTCAAATCTTGTAATCAAATTGGTATCGTATCGGTACCAAATTTACTATACCAAATCATTTGCGGTACCAATTTGGTACCAACCTTTTGGCATTTTCAGAATCGTTACTTTCGGTTCGACACCGGTCTAGCACCATACCTATATTTATTGATTTTTACCTTCAAAACCATACCGTATTGTACCGAGTATCTTCGTTGCCGGTACTACTTTCGATGATTTTCCGGATCGGTACTTTCGGTGCCGTTACAGGTACCGAGCTCATCCATATTTTAATGTGTTAGCACCGTAATAACTGAACTGAAAACAACCAAATTTTCAACGTTTAGGACGTGTGGGTCCTATTATTATATATTAGATTATTTAAAATCGTTTTTTAGGACGGAGTGACTATCCTTACCACGTAATTTTTATTTATGTTTTGATATTCTGTATCTGCTTGCCGTTGCTGACACGCGTTTTGCAGTCATTGGGTTCCCGTCGTAACGCACGGGTGGAAAATCAACTAGTTTGTTTAAAGTAAGAAAACTAATCAAGATCATAATTGTGTATTGTACGAGGGTTAAAAAATTATACATATGAAAAAAGAGATTGTAATTTATAAATAGACAGATAGCAACTAAGGGGATGGTTCAAATGAAAACCACTTTTATTGTGAAAACTCGAAAACTAACTAAAAAAAGCCTAAAAAACATACAAAATTTTTTTTTTACAATTTTTTTTAGAAAAATCGCTACTTTTTATATATGGAAAAAAATTTCAAAAAAAAAAAATTTTTTTGGTTATACTGCACATGTGCACTAATACGGAAACCCCCACCGACACCCCCCAAAAACCTAAACCCCCCACCACCCCCCCCCCCAAAAAAAAACCTAAATTCACCCTCCCACCAAAAGCCTAACCCCCCCCCCCCCCCAAAAAAAAAAAAAAAAATAACCTAAACCCCCCACCCCCACCCTCCCGAAAACCTAAAACTAAACCCTAAACATAAACCCGAAAAAAACCTAACCCCCCACCCCCAAAAACCTAAACCCGCCTCCCCCCCCCCCCCCCACACCCAAAAACCTAATCCTAATCCTAAACCTCCAAAAAAACTAACCCTAAAAGCTAAACTAGAATCAAAAAGCTAATTTTAAGCATGTAATGCACATTGTAGTACATGTTATATTGCACATGTGCACTACTATAATAATAGTATTGAAAACAAGACGACACCATAAATCTTTGTTTATGTCATAAAAAATATGCTCGAATATACTTGAATGAAAGATAAGAAAATTTGTGATCTTATGGTGCCATTTTTGTTTTAAAATGATAGCGTATGGAGAAATGAGAAATGTTTGAAAAGTTATATATTTTTTGTTCCAATTTTACCCCTCTTTCATTAAAAGTCTTCCCCCCTCCTTTTTAGTGGGTTTTAGTTAGTTTTCTAGTTTTCACAATAACTAGTGGTTTTCATTTCAACCTTCCCGTAGCAACTAAAATCATTAAAATTAAACGATATTGTAATTTATTTTGCGAAATAAATAAACTTAAACCGCAAATATCATCTCAACAATCATTGCCCCATAGTAGGGGGGGTTCGCCACCATGAGCCCATGAGGTATTGCCAAATGTCAATTGGATAAGATTTTAGAATAAAAATATCAGTATCTCAAATAAATACGGAATATAATTTATACAAAAAAAGTAAGTTAAATAATAAACATACAAAACATGTTTTTATTGCAATAGCTATACCCATGACTGATGTATGTGTGCCACACATTTCATATATAGCTCTGATGTTATATATGTGTACCATATATTTCATATATTAGTGATATATTCTTAGTAGGTTACAGTTAGTTACCTGTATTACCGAGTTTGAATATAAAAAATAATTGTTTATATAATATAATAAGACAAATAGGTGTATCTAATAATCATTCCACAATCTTTTAATATATTACCCGTAGTAATCACAATATGTAACCCGTTTCTAAAGTGCTTAATCATCTTGCCTCACGTACATAGATAACCCAAAACTTTATTCGCCATAATTTTGCTATACTGTTAATCTATCTTGCCTCACGTATAATTTCAAAACCTGTTGAGCTAATATTTAAAAAGTGTTGGACTATATTGATAAACGTATAAGTTTTCAAGTAAGAAGATTAAACTGTTGATCACGTAATATAAATTAAATATGAAAAATATCTCATATCTAGGTCTACATTTGATCATTTCTCATAGTAACTCAAAGTTTGTCTAAAAATGATATGTTATCTATTATAATATTTAAAAGTTCATAGATAGTGTATTTTTTGGGAATTTAATCAAAAAAATATCATTATCATTATAATACCAGAATTTCATAACAAATCTATTGTTGGTAAGGCTCAATTAAAAAATATCATTATCATGATAAATTAAAGATATATATTTGAATTAAGGGGGATTTTGTAAGAAGATTTAGCCGATCTAATCCAACAAAAAATATTGGTCAACTTAAATATATATATTTGAAGTAAAAGCAAATATTAAGGTAAAAATTTTTAAATAAGCAATGTTGTCATTATATGTTATTAATCCGATTTAAAAAATAATAAAATTATTAATTTTGATTAAAAACATTTTTTGTGAGGGATAATATGGTGTTCACATGTGACATTCCTTGAAATTGTCAATTACAAATAACATATATATATATATATATATATATATATATATATATAGAGGATCCTGTAAAAAGTCCAATTTTTGTGAGAAGTGTGAGAAATAATTTGGGAATGACAAGTGTCCCTTATCTTAATTAATTCAAAAGGGTATATTAGTAATTGTCCATTCTTATCAATTAATTGATTTTCAAAGATAACTGCCAAAAATATCAGGCGATATATTAGGGATGTGATTCGAATTCGATTTGTTCTATACATTTAATTGTTTACGGTAAGTTCTTGTTGTAGTGTTATATTCCCCAGTCAATAGTGTTATATTATGTACAGGTATCTTTAATCTCCTTTTCATAGTGTTTTATCCCCATCAATAGTGTTTTATTCTGTATAGTGTCTTACAGTAAACATATAGTGTTAGATCTTTCTATAGTGTTTTATCATGTAATATACTGTTCCTTTCATAGTGTATCCTCATCAATAGTGTTTTGTTCTGTATAGTGTCTTACAGTAAACAGATAGTATTATATCTTCCTATAGTGTTTTATCATGTAATATACTGTTCCTTTTCATAGTGTTTTATCCCCCATCAACAGTGTTTTATTTATGTATAATGTCTTACAGTAAACAGATACTGTTATATCTTCCTAGAGTGTTTTATCATGTAATATACTGTTCTTTATAGTGTTATAAAAAGTTGTTGTGAAGGAAATCGAAGAATTTATTTCAGTACGAGAAATTCGCTGATTTTTAGGAGATAGATGAGGTTTTGAAACAGTTACCATAAATTCGCTGATTTATAGGAGATTGATGGGGTTTTGAAACAATTACCATAAATTCGCTGATTTATAGGAGATTGATGGGGGTTTTGAAACGGTTACCATATTTGAAACGTTGGAAAAGTCACTATTGCCCTTTAATTTTACATAAGGTCCTTCTAATTAAAACACAATTTACATTTTATACCCTATTGATCTCAACCATTAGATCAAATATCCAATGGTTTAAAACACTTCTTACCCTTCTCACATTTTAGACACTTTTTACCATATCCCTACCCTATATATATATATATATATATATATATATAATATAGAGTGCGGTTAACATACATTATGCCTTATCGTACTTCACGTACGCGACACCAGTAACCGTCGGATCAGGGCACTAATCACGCATAAGACACAAAATAACGCATGGGATCCATTTTTTGGTGATAATCACGCATGGGGGGGGTGATAATCACGCATGGAAAGTATAATCACGCACGTTATGATGGTAAAAAAAATAATCACGCACGTTATGTTTTTTGTCGCGTACGTTAACGTAGGTTAAGGCGTTTTGTACATTATACTAACACATTGTGTGTGTATATATATATATATATATATATATATATATATATATAGAGTGCGGTTAACCTACATTAAGCCTTATCGTACTTCACGTACACGACACCAGTAACCGTCGGATCAGGGCACTAATCACGCATAAGACACAAAATAACGCATGGGACCCATTTTTTGGTGATAATCACGCATGGGGGGTGATAATCACGCATGGAAAGTATAATCACGCACGTTATGATGGTAAAAAAATAATCACGCACGTTATGTTTTTTGCCGCGTACGTTAATGTAGGTTAAGGCGTTTTGTACATTATACTTTCTCTTAGAGAAAGTATAATGTACTTCACGCCTTAGCGTACATTAACGTACTTCACTAAATATATAACATGCGTAATTTTTTTTGACCAAAATAACGTGCGTGATTTTGGATCCCATGCGTGATTATGTGGTCCCATGCGTGATTATGTGGTCCCATGCGTGATTATATGTTCCATGCGTGATTATACCCCTGATCCAACGGTTACCATTGTCTCCTGCATGAAGTATGGTAAGCCGTGAAGTATGTTAACCTTTCTCTCTCTCTCTCTCTCTCTCTTTATATATATATATATATATATATATATATATATAGGCCAGTTAACGTACAATACAGCTTAACGTACATCACGTACGACAGATAATTACGCACGTTCATTTGAAAATACGCACGTTATAAACTAAAAAACCCAAATCACGCATGTTGGAAAACATTAATCACGCATGATGAAAACATTAATCACGCACGTTATAAACATAATCACGCACGTTGTCGTATGTGATGTACGTTAAGCCGTAATGTATTTTACACTTTTCCTATATATATATATATATATATATATATATATATATATATATATATATATAGGGGACCGCTAAAATGAAAACCACCCCAATTGTAAGAACCGGGAGAACAACTTTCTAGCCACTAGATCTTAAAGATGGACAGACGAGATTAAAAGTAGTTAAAATTAATATTAAATACTTTTTGTTTTATTATGTTTTTAATATTTTTATACAAAAAGGGCAGTTTAGTAAATTTAATCTTTTTTGTCTTTTTATCTTCATTATTTTTTATTACCTTTTTTGTATTATTATATTAGTTGTTTTTTTAAATAGATTTTTTATTAAAAGCCATTTTAAATTCAAATTTTTTAACAAAACAAAGTTTACGTTTTACGTTTTACGTTTTACGTTAAAAAGTTTACGTTTTACGTTAAAAAGTTTATGTTTTATGTTTTAACGTTAAAAAGTTTACGTTTTACGTTAAAAAACTTACGTTTTACCTTAAAAAGTTTACGTTTTATGTTTTTACGTTAAAAAGTTTAAGTTTTACGTTAAAAAAGTTACGTTTTACGTTTACGTTAAAAACTTTACGTTTTACGTTCAAAATTTACGTTTTACGCTAAAAAATTTACGGGTTTAACTTTTTTCTTTTATAAAAACGTTTTTACATAAAACGAACGCATCCACAAATCACAACTCGGTAGGTATCTCAGATAGATTATTATCATCATCGACTAGGAAAAAAAATATAAAAAACTAACAACACACAGTCAAAACAATGTGTGGATTCTTGAAAAAAACAGGGTTTGGCTCAGATTTTCTGATAATCAAAGGCTGCAAAGTGGGGTTGCAGGTTCAAAAACCTACCCTCCACCATCCTTACCGCGCCATCGCCATGAATTGCCGGAAATTTTGTTTCGAACTATCGCTGCCAATCTCAACCCCCCAATATCAAAAACACAAATCAATCGCTGGATAATCCTACCAGAATCACAAACAACTACAGTAAACAAACAACTACAGTAAACAAACAACTACAGTAAACAAACAACTACAGTAAACAAACAACTAAAGGTCGTGGGGCATCATCGGTGAAAAGTCACCTCCGCCTCCGTCGGCACCACCGGAAAACTTTTACAGAGTGAGTAAAAAAGGGGGTTAAAAGTTAAGAATGAAAGTTATTAATACACATATTAAAACAACATCATCTACGCATCATCCGAAAAAACGATCGGGGTAAGAACATCACCGGAACCGCTGGTGGCGGTGGCGTCTTTCTCTTTCTGAAACATTCTCTCTCCTCGATCTCTCTCATTCCCTCTCTATTTATCTGTTGTTGCAGTCGGAGTAAGAACATCCCCTCTACCCACCACCCACCACCCACCACCTGGTTGCCCATTTGTTGCTTCTGTTCACCACCACCGTGAGCGGCGGCGCTTCTGCCGGAGAAACATGGTGGTGAACGAGTGAGAGAGAGAGAGAGAGAGAGAGAGAGAGAGAGAGAGAGAGAAACAGGGGTGGGTGATGCCGGCGGCGAGTTCATCGGGGGGCGGCGCGCGAGTTCATCAACTCTGGGGTGTGGGGCGGCAGATTAGCTTTGTTTCAGGAGAAAGTGTACTGTACAAATGCCCTTATCGTACAATACATACGCGTCAATCTCAGCCGTCAGATCTTTCATCCCGCATTGAAATCGCATGTTGGTTTTTTTTAACAATTCCGCATGTGATAAGTTTTGATGAAATCGCATGTTGGTTTTTTGTAACAATGTCGCATGTGATAATTTTGATAAAATAGCATGTTGTTGTTTTTGTAACAATTTCGCATGTGGTAATTTTGATAAAATCGCATGTTAAAAAAACAACATGCGAAATTGTTACAAAAAACCAACATACGATTTCAATGCGGGATGAAGATCTGACGGCTGAGATTGACGTATATGTATTGTACGATAAGGGTATTTGTATGTTAACCTAACCCTCTATATATATATATATATATATATATATATATATATATATATATATATATACACGTGTATATATATATATACACACGTGTGTACCATATATTTCATCCATGAACAAAGAAAATAATCTAAAATAATTGGTGTGTGTAAAGTAAAATATGATTAACATTTTTTTTAAATCTCAACTTCCATTAACCAACAAAACCATCCACTTACTAGTATGGCACTAGCAAGTAGAAAGAAAACAACTACAGCAACAATAGGAAAGCAAAAGATTACTAAATAATCTCCTTCCATTTACCCCAATCTAAAGCCAAACTTTCTGAATTAAACAACTCCGAATGTTGATAATGCTAATATTGAGGCAAGTCTAATCTAAAAATTAAAAATAAATCTAGCCCAATCTAAAACCTAAAAACTTATTGTCAATATTAATTCATAAAGTCTAGCCCAAATACGAAATGTTTAATATTGATTTGTTAACCTAAATACTAATAACCAGAGCCGGCCCAATGGGCTTCCAACCCTAGGCTTAGGCCTATGGCCACCCAAAATGAAAGGCCTTCAAATTTTTGGATGGTTCTTTGTATACTAGGCCCATTTTCTTTATTTTATAGTAAACAATAATAAGAAGCCCAAAGATATAAAGCCTAGTGAATAAAAGGCCCAAAAAAGTCACTTGTCTCGGTCTCCCACAAAATTGACGAACAGAAAAGTCGCTTGTCTCGGTCTCTCAGAGAAGAAATAATGAACGGCCTCTTCGCCTCAATCGTCGCCTCAATCCCCTCGATTGCCATTGGTTACAGGTATCAATATTAGTTCTTGATTTGATTTGATATAAGTTCTCGATTTGAATTGATATAAGTTCCTTGTCTTCTTGATTTGAATCGTCGATCAGTTTTCGATTTGAATTGATATAAGTTCCTTGTCTTCTTGATTTGAATCGTCGATAGTTCTTGTCTTCTTGATTTGTGGCAGACGTGGTCCCGTGGTTTATCTGTTCTCGGAACTCGGTGGACAGTGGCATAGAGTCTCAACACTCAGATTCTCGGAACTCGGAAGTCAGTGGCACAGCCGCACAGGTTAGATATCTGATTTTTTTCCTGAATCAAGTTGTTTAGCAATTTATTCTTCTTTCATAATTTGTTATTTTTCTGAATAAAGTTATTGTTTAGGGAATTAGGGCTTATTATCCATCTCTTAAATAGATTTATATTTTAGCAATGTCAAATCGAATTCGATCTTTTGAATCCGGTCATTCAAAAAGGCAAAAAAAAAACGTAAACAATAAGCTTTAATCGAATCACAAAAGGGAGCACTTCTAAAACTTTGTACACCTACAACAAGTCAACCTACAAACGATAGTGATACACCTACAAATAATGAACCTACAAATGATATTGATACACCTACAAATAATGAACCTACAAACGATAGTGATACACCTACAAATAATGAACCTACAAACGACGAAAACCCTACGAATGATGAATTTACAACCGATGAAATACCTATAAATTTTGTTGATCCAAGTCAATGGAATAATATTAGTATTGATCTAAGAGATATACTCGTAGAAAAAGGTCCGATTAAAATTCTTTTCCAAATGCATATATCGCCTATATAATTGTGTTAACAATTCCTGTAACCGTTGCTACCGCAGAACGTAGCTTTTCCAAATTAAAACTAATAAAAAATTACTTAAGATCTACAATGTCACAAGAAAGATTAAAGGTTTAGCTATTATGTCAATCGAAAAAGATTTTTTAGAAGAACTTGATTACGATAATTTCATCAAACAATTTGCCTCGGTTAAAGCTAGAAAAGTAGATTTTATTTAAACATATACTATAATTATAGAAAACATATGACTTTAAAAAAAATTTAACTACGCCAATTATAAACTTTTTAGTTTATAATTGCCGGTCCCAAGCCCGGATAAAGGAGGAGGGTTTTTGTTACTAAATATGTTGAAAATGATAATTTTGCAAAAGGGCCACCACTTCGTAGTTCGATTAGGGCCTCCAAAACGTAGCAACGGCTCTGCTAATAACATTAAAAAACTAGTTTATAAGATTTAATTCGGTAAAGCTTAAAGGCCTAAAAGAAACTAGCCTTTGAATTTTTAGGATCGACCCCGCCTCGTAATGTAGGTAAAAAAAACTCCGTTCTATAAATGTACAGTAAAAAAAATTGGGATACCCCTGGATATTTCTTCTAGTTCCGCCACTGACCAATGACCTCCGTTTAACCTACATCTTATCTAACTCACCAACACCATTGAGCAATTACCAATGGATATAATCTTTTACTTTAGTTGATTGTAATTAGGGTGTAAACTAGTTGAGTCGAAGCTGGGTTTGTTTAAGACCATGCGTAGTGGCTACCCAAGGGGCGTTTTTTTTGCCCAATCACGCCCAAACACGCCGGGGAACCACCCCCTAGGCGTGTTTGGTCAATTTTCATGTTTTGGCGTTTTTCAAATCACGCTTGGAGCAATTTTGAATGGCCAATCACATTTAGTCTTCCTTTTTTTGGCCAATAGTTTTTTTGTTGGTTTTTTTATTTTTATTTAATTCTCTACACCCTTTTAACATAATGCCCACATCCACACTACACCCATTTTAGAAAAAAAAGCCCAATAATGTCCCTTGCTGAATGTATGGCGGAAAACGCCCAAGGATGAGGGCATTATTCACCCTCACCACTAGCATGGTCTAAGGTCGAGCTTGACTCATTTGATTGAACAAAATAAAACTCAAATCGTTATGATCTCTATTTCAAAAGCTCGAGTTTGGCTCATTAAAAATTTTTCAGTCTTGAGCATTACTTAGCTCGACTCGTTTATATTATATTTTATTTTTTTAATACATATATATATATGTATTAATCAATGTATATTTAGGTAAAAAAATATATATATTAATCACTTGATTTTATCATAACCTTGTAGATAATAAAACTGTTATATGAAAAATTATTATCTCGTCAAATGATTAGTTCGTTTTGGGTTTTGACTCTAATCAAGTTCGTTATGTGAATCTTGGGCTCGAATTCATTTAATCTTGACACGTCTTGATTTTTTTACGAACCGATCTCGAATAACTTACGAGTGAATGATTTCGTTTACATAAAAAACATTCACTACATAATATTCGTATTCATTTATATACATATACCCTTTCATTTAATATCACATTTATTTAAAGTATTTAATATAAATTCTATATATAGGGAGAGTTATAATAATTAGGCTATGTGTTATGGAGGGGTTTCGTTAGTGCTTTAGTGAAACAATAACAGTGTAGTCACATGGACATCACGTTGGCACACTCTTTTCACTCTTCACACCATCAAGATATGTCATGTGGGACTTAATCAGAGATTTAGTGAAATGTGATATTGTGTTGAGAGGAGTAAATATGATTAGTGCTATTTTATTCAATATTAAAAAATCTAAAAAAATGATTTATGCCCGTGATTAGCCACAAGCCCTTGGGGCAACGCATGTTTTGCACCCCTCTCACGCCTTGTCGTATTGGTGTTCATGCCCCTCAATGTTTATGTGGCCTCTCTCATGCCCATAACACATTGACCTATATATTTTTTTTTCTCTGAACAACAACCTATCATACTCGTACTCATAAATTACACTCCAAACATATTATCCTTGCTAATGAATAACAATCTACCCCTAAACATATTACAATTGTCCATGATAGAACCTGATATCTACCCAAAATACTCCTAAAAACTTACCTCCCTTACTAGACCACCAACCACAATTGTAATCATTAAATACCTAAACATTTACCTTTAAAAGAAATGTAAAAGAAATCTTCTCTTTTTTAAAAAGAAAAAAGCCCCACTGCCGTATTATTTAGAAAAAATTTGGAGTGTTGTCTTATTTTCAACCTGCCGACCCACTTGCTACACTGTTTATTTTCCAATGCTTTCTAGAACACCCTTTCCCACAGCCCCTACAATTATATAAACCATAAACCATCTCCCCATAATTCCAACTTCTTTTTCTCACCATAATAATCCTCTCCAACTATTGTTGTTTGTTTTACAATCATCGGAAACTAACGTGTGTTGGAAGTTATGTTCGTGCACGCTCATGGAAAAAACTAAGAAATCATCGGCTGCCGATAACAAGATCAACCTTTCCAATTACGACCTGGCTCGATCTCGCTTGTTTCTTTCGGGTTTTTATTGTTGGGGCTGGGAGTTTCTCACCGCTCTTTTGCTGTTTAGTTGCTGATTACGTTATTCCGTTAGATTAGAATTTAGTGAATTTAGGTCATAGGTAGTTGAGATTGAAAAAAGTTAGAAAAATGAGTCATCGGTCAGCTCCAGCACCGTTTCTGTGTAAGACGTATTTCATGGTGGATGATCCGGCTACGGATGATGTGATTTCGTGGAACGAAAGCGGAACAACGTTTGTTGTTTGGAAAACGGCGGATTTTGCTAGGGATTTGCTACCGAATTCGTTCAAACACAACAATTTCTCGAGCTTTGTTCGTCAGCTTAATACATATGTATGTTCTCTCAACCTATTTTGTTAATTCGTTCATAATATCAAAATCAATCGGATTGTACTAAACGTACCTCCTATACCTTCCCTTGCTAAATTAGTAACATGGTCTCTTTACTTTAAACCTAACTAGTTTTTTTACGTCGCAAGTTGCGGCGAAACAGAGTAAATAATAATGTAAAACAAACGTTATTTGAAAATAAAACATGTTGTTTAGAAAGCCAAACCATTAGAACGCTTTAGTTTATTATCATATTGTTTTATGATGTCAAATAAATACTTTTTTTAGAGTACAACTTTGTTTTTAACAAAACTTATAACAGAATGTCGGGGAAAAAATCAAGCACAACTACATACTTAAGTTTTTATAATAAAGTTACAAATGTAAATTATTAAAGAAGTATCAAATTAATCGATAAATTAATATATTTTCTAAATAAAGAAAAAAAGAATTATTAAAAAATGGTATAGAAAATATATGGTTTTAAAAAAGGGAAAAAAATTAAAAATATGTTATTAAAAATAAATATAATAATAAACTATTATCATATATTAAATAAAAGAAAAACAAAAAACTATATATTATTATAAAAATAAAATTATTATTCATCGTTATTTATCAACAATATTTTTATTTATATAATTATCTAATGGACACGTTTGTTCCAAAAAGGACATCAATCAAAATATTTAGGATTTAAAATTTAATTTTGTTAAAAAAAGAATTGCTGTAAAAAGTAAAAAAACAAAAATAAAAATAATGGGTAAAGTTTAGCTAGGTAGGGTCTGTTTGGCCAATGGAAAAAAATATATGAGGTGGTTAATGATTGGCATTTGAAAGATTTATGGTATTATATTCATCATCATGATAAATATTGCTAGTGGGATGGGCATCGGATGCCAACAAGTAGTAAAACACGCGTCGGTAGTGTTTTAGTGGGTCCTCTAGACAGACAAATGGAAGGATCTAGAGTCGAATAGATTATCTCATTATGTGTGATATAAGTTTTGTTGATTTGTATTCCAAATCCACCCACCTAAACATTTTTAAAATATATAGAAAACATTTATATGTATAATCTTTATTTTTTTAAAAATATAAAAAAATAAACATATACGTTTTATTGGTTTTTTACATATATACTACCCCTGTATAGTTAAACAGAAAAAAAAACATATATAAAAACAAACTAGTTTGGTGATTTCCTTATTTGAATTAAGTAAATAATTAGTTGAATGTTTTCTTTTAAATATAAAAAAAGTTAAAAGAAAAAACAACTTTTTGTTTGTTTTATGCCTCTCTCCTAAACAATTAGTGTTCTGAAATAATTTTATCAATATATTAATCTACTTAATTCATATTTTGAGTTTGTGTCATTGATTCTTGTCTTATAGGGGTTTCGGAAAACCGTACCAGACAAATGGGAATTTGCAAACGAACACTTTAAACGTGGGCAAAGAGAGCTTCTACTCAAAATCCGTCGTCGAAAAACCATCACAACATCCCAATCTCCCGCAAATGGGAAGGCAACTGACAACGGTGGTCCAACATCATCACCAACTAGTTCGGGTGATGATCATGGATCCAGCTCAACGTCTTCGCCGGATTCCAAGAATCCTGGCTCAGTGGACACACCAACCTTGGAGAAATTGGAAAACTTGTCGGACGAAAACGAGAAACTAAAAAAAGAGAAACACACATTAACTTCAGAACTTGCGCAAATGAAGAAACAATGTGATGATTTGGTCGCGTTCCTGACTCAAAACGTGAAGGTTGCGCCTGATCAGATCAATCGCATTATGAATGGCGATGTTGTGGTTGATGAGACAACGGTGAGTAGCGACAATGAATCGAATGATGATGACGAAAAGAGTAATTGTTTCAAGTTGTTCGGGGTGTTGTTGAAAGAAGAAAAGAAAAAGAGGTGCCGTGATGAAGTAAACGTTTCTCTTGGGGCCAAACGGAAAGTATGCAATTAACAAATAAAAAGACGCTGCATTATATTATTGATCCGTTAATTCAAAAGTATAATAATAATAATGTCAAGGTAATGTTTAGTTCATATAGTAAAACCGAGATATGATATTATGTATTTTTGACATTTTTATTTATTTTTGTATGTTTCTATAATTTGCTGTAATCGAATTTATGTCGTATTTTTTTTAACCAACGGATAAACCACCTGTGTATGTATGTTGTATATGTATACGAAATTTATGTGTTTAGCTTAATTTATGTCGTATCTTTATCTTTTTTCTTTGAACAGTAAATTTAGATCAGTGACGGACCATTGCAGTATCATCGTGCCCCTAGCAGAACCATCCAATCATATCCATCTCCGTTAGCCCATAATGCGTATACACCAATTCAGAAGGAAACCTAATAAATCTGGAAAAACCTCATTGTGAAAATCAAATCCAAGACCTCATGATCTCTAAGCCTTATCTCACCTCAAAAATACCACTAGGCTATAATGCTATGAACTGTCGTATCTTTATCTATTTTTCTATATGTACGTCTCTTAATAATAGTGTTGTATTTAATGTTAAAGATTATTTAATTAAATAATGGAATCTTTTTCTTTTGGAATATTTGATTTAAATAATCCCAACTATTTGCAGTTGGCCGTCAACAGTCTCAACTTAAAAAATAACCATCGGCAGTCCCAACTATTGACATATTGGCCACAAATGGACCCTGACTAACAGAACCTTAATGTCGTTAGTCTTCGGTCACCGGAAAACCGTTTTTTGGTCAGAAAAAGGTTTCTAAAGGTCCGATCTAAGGTTACAAAGAGGTTTGGAACGAAAATGTTGAGTTTTCCGTCCAAAAAGTTGAGTTTTCCAGCCAAAAAGAAGTTTTTCGGTGAAAAAAAAGTTTCCCGACGACTTCAATAATTGGGCTTTTACTAGAAAAAGGTTCCTAAAGGTCCGTAATAAAGTTACAACGAGGTTTGGGACAAAAATGTTGAGTTTTCCGGTCAAAAATGAGTTTTCCGGGCAAAAACATTTTTCTGGCGACCGGAGATTAACGGCCGTTAGGGTTCTGTAAGTCAAGGTCCATTGGAGGCCAATATTGTAACACCCCGTGTTTTCGAATGTCAAAGTCAAAGTCAAAGTCCAAGTCAACTTTGACTTTCTTTGACTGTAGATAGTCGATTTTGTGTTTTAGTTGTATTATGTGGAGTAAGTGTTGTAATCAGCAAGAACCGAAGTAATCGAATGTGTTTTAACGCGAACCGATCTACGACTGTGAATGATAGGAAGTAACAATGCGATAAAGTTAACCTAATCAGCAATCAAACCGATCTAACAATCAATTGAACTCGAGACTCGAATTACACGAATTGTGGTATTATTATACGTGTGTGTGTGCCTTATGTGTTATTTGTGCGTGCTTACTTTATGTTTGGTGTGGTATTCAAGCAAATCAATCAAAAATCGAATCGAAACTCGAAAAGCAATCGAACTCAATCGAAACCGACATCGAAACGTGACTTATAGAAGATTGTATGTTAGATATAGTGGTTGGGATTAAAAGTAATTTGACTAGGAACTCTATCGTATCCGTATCATCGTCCATCGAAATCGAAACGTCGAAAACCGTCGCAAAATACTCGAAGTGCGTGGCGGATCGAACAGGAAGCATCCTGATCGAACAGGCCAGCCGATCGGCTAGCATCTTGCCAGCCGATCAAGCAGCCCACTCGAATCGGAGCTCCCAGCCGATCGGCTGCCACTTTCCTCTTTTGGAAGCCTATAAATAGGGCTGTCATTGTCATACTTTCCATTTTTGGAAAGCTCTGACCGAACCAGCCATCTTCTTCACCTTTTCTCATATATCTCTCAATCCCGGTAAGTTTTCACTCTAATTCTTGTACGTTCTTGATCATTACTTGATTCTACACCTTTCTATCTTTTAAAACTTGGATTTTAACCGTGAAATCATCAAGATCTAAGTGTTCTTGGGTGATGTCATCATGGTGTTCTTGAAGAACACCATGTTTTGGCCTCATTCCACTATGATTAGCTTAGATCTAACCGATTTCTACATAAACAAGTTAAGATCCATCATAGATCTAAACATTTTCATGATGTGAAGGATTGAAAGAAGGATTTCCAACTTTCTTTCAACTCTTTTACACTCAATGCCTTCAAACCGATAGAAACGAAGCTTGCACCGGCTAACTAATCATTCAAATGGTTAAAAGGTTCAAGACTCAGATTCTATGAACAAGGTTCACCGATTTCGGGTTAAACTCAAAAACCGACATTCCGAACCGTTCACCGGCCGGACTTGGGTGATTCCTATTCGAGCCAAGGAAACAAGTAGGAACGGAGGTTATCATAGTTCAACACGTTGTCAAGTTACGTTGAAAGAATGACAAATAAACAAACAGCAGAGTGTTAGACGAAAGGCCGACCAGGTCAGAAATGCTAGCCGAACGGCTAGGCTGTTCGAACAGCCCAGCCGATCGGACACACCAGCCGATCGACCGGGCCAGCCGAACGGCTAGCACATGGCGTCCCACACTTCCAAAACTTTTGAAGTATAGTATTGACGAAGTAATGTTCGATCGAATGGGTGACTCGATTAGTAAACATTACTGTTCGGATCATGAGATACTATGCTTCAACACTTAATCGTTTTCATAACTCGTTCGTAGTAGGGAATGTCAGCCGATCGAACAGACTGTTCGATCGAGTGACATTCAGCGAGGACCACTTCTGAAATTCCTAGCCGATCGAGTGAGCTAGCCGATCGAGCGAACCGCTCGATCGACCGACTTGAAAGGTAGGAACACTTCAGTGTTCTCAAATGCTGCAACGAAAACTTCAAAAGTTCAAATCCTCAAACACAAACACACCAGAGGAAGAAACAATCCACTCGAATGGTCCAGCCGATCGAGCCGACCGGCCGATCGAACAGGACTGTCCAATCGGATATACCAGCCGATCGAACAGGCCGTCCGATCGAACCTACCGTTCGATCGACCAGCCCATTTGATCCATCCATACTTGTTTACTTTTCCGCGTTACTTATCGTTATGCTATCGAACTATTCAGGCTAATCTTACTCTCAGCGCTCCCTTCAATCCACAATCAATCACTGTGAGTATACTCGATCCCTCTTTGCTTTTAGCACTTTTGGGTGTTACATACGTTACCTATCAAATCACAATCAGACACAAACTATTTGAACGCTGACCATTTGCATGTGCTATTTGACTAAATGAATGCTGTTTATTATGTTTACACGTGGAATGCTATCTACCTGCCTTCGCAACATAGTACTATAGTTTGGACTCAGCACCCGTTCACACGGGGGTTGTTAAGGACAAATACTTGCATGGATTACGGTGGTAATCATGTATTGCGAACCGTCTCGGACGGTCAACCCGCAGTCGTTGGTATCGATGGTCCCATGTCGATAATTAACATGCATCGTTTTCCTCTGTGTACGTGCCTGGTTATGCGTAAACTATTCGAACTCTATATGCTATTACTAAACTTGTGTGCTCACCTTTACATTTTATGTATTGACTTTATTTTAACGTATGTGACAGGTGTTTAAGGTGTTAGCTTGCTAGGAAAGCGAGGCAATAATAAAGCTTTAGAGCCCATCTAGCACTTGTAGGTCGTAGCCTACCTAGGGGTCTCTAGAAGCGAATAAACTATAGCCATGGAGCCGTTGGAGTTGTTCGATCAAGCTTCTATGGCATTAGTTGTCTGTAGATCTTGTCCGGATAAGTCTTAATGACTTCCAGCAATACTTTTATTCAATTGGTTTGTAATAATTAAATCTGAGTTGTCGGAACGGAATTTATTTGCCTAGTTGCTTCTATGAAAACTTGTTTATTTATTTGGGATACGGTATGGGACGTATCATTAAACTGAATTTGTAATAATAGTTGTTGTGGAAACTTCTGGACAATCTGTTTCGCTCAGTGCCACGCCCCGATGATTCCGCCATCGGTTGGGGTGTGACAAATATGTTAATAGTTGGGACTGCCAGTGGTTATTTTTGAAGTTGGGACTGTTAGCGGCCAACGACGAATAGTTAAGATTATTAAAATCCAATATTCCTTTTCTTTTACCATTCTTTTTTAGTTTTTTTGAATGGCTAGTATCACTCTCCCTAAATTCCTATATTTACAAATAAATTATCGTTACTTGGGATTGAATCTGAAATCTCCCACTAAAAGACAAAAGTCTCTACCAAGTGAGTTAGCCTCAATTGGGGCTTCTTTTTTAGTTGATAAGGTCACTAATAATTTAACATTTCTAGTTTTATCTCCTTATATTTTGAATATACATACTAGGTTATCCCCCGTTAATACTCATGAGATTGTACTATTTAGATTACGTTTACAACAAATGTAAAACAAAAAGGTTACCTATAGCTACCCAAATATAATACAAAAATAACAATTTTGGTTTTCAAATCTCATATCATAGACCTAAAGCCATTATCCGCGTTTTGCTTCTCACAGCAAAATCTGGTCGCTGATCTTTAGAATGATCTTTGCTAAAAAATCATTAGTTAGTGAATAGAATTGAATCCGAGATCATAATGGCGATGGAAAAGGGTAATAAAAATCCCTAATCTAAAAATGAGGAAATAAATGGTTTTTTTTTTTTTTTTTTTTTTTTTTTTTTTCACAAAGTTGAACATATGAATAAAAAAAGATCCAAACTATAACTTAGGTTCTAATGTTAGAGGAAAAGCAATTACTTATTTCTTTGTATGATTCTAGCAAATATCCACAAATAACAGAGTGAAGATCATTAAAATGAATATTGGCAAAAGCGTCTTGAATTCGGTATACGCACAAAGCGTAAAATAATGCTTAAAAACTATCAACCTTAATCAAATATTTTTAATTTAAAATGGGTTTAAATAAGCAAAATCTGTCTCATCTAACCCAACAAATAAAGTCATGAGTATGCCTTAAAAGAATATCAACACGTTTTTTGCTTTGATAAAAAATCATATAAATGAATACCGGTACAAGTTCTGATGATACCACCACTGCATACCATTTGTGTAATTAACTCTTATTTTTATCTCATTTTATGTAGATTCGTGGAAATCTATGAATACTGCGGCATTGGTGAAATTCGTGCAAAACACAAGGACCATCCATGTAATTAACTTATATTTTTATCTCGTTTAAATATATTCTATGTTTGGGTTGATTTGTTTGATTAAACGAGAGGTGTTAGGATTGAGCTGTTTAACCCGGTTTATTAGACAAGTCAACTCGCTAACGTTTGTAATCAAACATGCCGGCCCGCCAACCCATTTATGACTCGTTTAATCTATTTATCACAAACCATTGACATGATTAACATTTTTACAACTTGATTACTACCTGCAAGTTCATCAACCCGTTTAGGTAAATGGGTTATTATTTAGGTTACTTGATTTTAATTGTGTCCACGATTAATAATTTTTATACATAAATAAATATATAGGCCATGTTCGATAGAGCTGCCAACACGCCACAAAGGAAGTTTTTTATATAGTGAGTTATTACTATAAGCTAGAGCTTTGAGCCTATCAATCTCATCAACCGATACGGTCCCTAATATTATGCATATCAAGTTGGTGTTATGTTTTGTTAACGTTATATAAACTAGAATTTGTGATTAATGATGCTAGATTTTGTATTAGAATATTGGATATTCATTAAAATACAACGCATGCATTCGAGCAATCAAATCCACCTCACTAATTAGTGAAGCACATGGTTGAGTAACCATTTATAGTTGCTTTTATTTCGAATCCGGCCCATTCATAACTTGGGCTGTTCCAATATGTATCCAACAAGTTAACAAGATATTGGGCTTCGACACCAATCCATTTAAGCAAAAACCTCGCAATGTAAACCCATTGTGTTAAGAAAAGTCTACTTTTAAGACGAAGGTGGACATTCTTTCCTTTCTAGGGTTTGAGTTTAGGATAATTACTCCTCTAATCTATTGTTATATAAAAGTTTGCCATGCTCTTAAGTACAGATAATATGATGCCATTCTTAAATTTGACACGAAAACAATTGTTTAACTACAATTATAATTGACTAAAAACTTGTAATCACAAGCAATCATAAATAATTTACTTAATGGTTACTACATGAAAAATCCATAAACTTAAATTTACATGTTTTATTTTGGTTGTTTGCAGTTAAGCAATGGGTTCTTAGTGTACAATTAAATTATTTTGCTAATTTCATAATCATACACAATGGTTCATTTACAAATGGACTTATACACCCTAAACCTAATCTCAACTAAAATTTGTTATCGAATTATTTTCTAACAATTTAAATGTTTATCAAAGGTTGACCATTTTATAAGGCTAGGGGGTATGGGGTTCGTCCCCACCCCGTCGAGCTCCGGCGACGGCAGGCAAACCATCCTGGGCCCCCCCGTCCCGTCCTCAGCGTCGAGTTCTCGCCGGTGGAGACGATCCAATTTTGGTGCCCCCCCCCCCCCCCCTCAAATGTAACCTGTTCGATGATTTGGCGGCGTGTAAGATCATCAAAACCGGAAACCAAAGTATACGCGCCGGAGATTGAAGTTCAGCTGCAGGTCGTCGGTGATACGGTTGTCGACGATGGAGAAGACGACTGAGCACGGTGGTTTAATCGAAGAAAGAGACAGACATTGGTTTTAGGTTTATTAATTTTTATTAATATTATATAATTATTCCCTTCAATGAATGAATGCCTCGTGGGGAAAAAAATGGTGGATTCCAACTGGAAATTAATGAAAATATTTAACTTTATGTATTTTTTTTAAGTTTATGTATTGTGTTCTAATATTAATAAAAATATTTTGTTAGTTTATTTGTTAAATGTTAAAAAAAATAGAAGATTAAAAAAATAAAAAAACATAAAAGTGGTGGGGTAGGATCAACTAGGACCATCCTCCATACCCTCTAGTTTTGTGAGATGGACCATCCTTGGGAGGACTATGATGTGGCGCCTACGTGACGGATAATCCTCCAAGGAAGGACCATCACCATACCCTCTAGCCTAATAAAATGTTACATATATTTATTTATTTATGGTAAGACGGTTTTAGCTTATCATTTTTTATTTTTGAACTTATACTCTCTACGTCTACTGTTAAATTACACTTTACTTTACAAGTACGGGACTTGAACCCTCATAATTTGTAAATGCAAAGGCCCTTTGTTTTAGCTTATCATTCAAACCAGCGTTTTCAAGCTTATGAGGAAAACAATATTTCTATTTTTGCTTTTTTTACAACTACTAGGGCTGTAAACGAACCGAACGAACACGAACGAAGCCTTGTTCGTGTTTGTTTGTTAAGGAAATAAATGTGTTCACGAACGGTTCATGAACACTTACCGAACGAGAATTTATGTTCGTGTTCGTTCATTAAGAAAATGAGCGTGTTCACGAACGGTTCACGAACACAAGCGAACACAAATAAATTTGGAGAACGCGATGAAAGATAAAGGTGGATGGCCCAGAGTGTAGCACTAGAACTTGAATCCCTTATTGTGGAACGGAGGTAGATCATATTCGTCGATGTAAATAATGAGAAAAGAAAGGGAAATGGTGCATAAACAAGGTGAAAGAGGGTTTCCTAGTTTAATTGTTAGGGTAATGATATAAATAAAAGTTTAATAGAATAAAAAGTATAGATAAAATATATGAAAGTATAAAAAATCTTTAATTAAAACACGAACATAAACGAACACAAATGAACGAATGTTCATGAACACCTTACCGAACGTTCACGAACACAATTGAACGAACGAGACCTTTGTTCATGTTCGTTCATTTAACTAATCGAACGGAATTTCTTGTTCATGTCCGTTCGTTTAATTCCGTTCGTTTATTAAACGAACGAACATAAACGAACTTCCCGCCGAACGGTTCACAAACTGTTCGCTGAACGTTCGGTTCATTTACAACCCTAACAACTACTCCTAAATTACATCTATTTTTGACAACTATGGGACTTGAACCATCACCATTTGAAAAGGCAGAGTCTTATCCACCTCTTAGGTACCGCTAGACCAAAGACTCTTTGGTTTTAATTTAACTAATATGACATCTGAACTTTTAAAAGTTTTCACTTTAAAGTCGCGTGTTATGGTAGTTCAGGGCTCCCTGGGGAGCTGATGTGGAGTGTCGGAGGAGTAGGGAACACTGTGTGTCGCCTTCCTTTTCAGTCTTCCACGTGGATTTTCGGTAGAGTTGTGGGTATAGTCCTGTTCATCACACCTATTATCTCTCTCTGTTCTTTCTCTCTTATCTTTTCCTCTCTTATCTCTTCCTCTCTCTCGCTCTATTCTCTCTAAATATATATTTATTATAAAAAAAAATTATAGAAAAAGAGGTGGGGAATCAGGAAGAGCATAACATAGATTGAGGGGCCGAGGAAAGAGATAAGAGGAGATGATGATGTGACACTTAGGTGACAATCCGAACTAGTGATCTGGAAAGTATAACGCATGTCCTAGTGTACTCGGGTTTAGAAAGCCAATTTGGGTCTTATGACTCTTTTCTCAAGAAAAAAATGAATTTAAAAAATGAGAATTGGCCTGTAATAATCACACCTAGACCTTATTGGCCATTAATAATCCCACCTCAGAATATTCCCCCCACTAGTCTCACCTTTCACCTATTTTTCCTACAATGGTCCTCCGTTAAAAAAAAAAAAAAAACTTAACGGAGTTAAGTTTTTTTTTCCAAATTACAAACAGATTTTTTAGGGCTTTTGATCAGAACGATGATACGAGTCCATTGATGTAAAACTTACTTCGAAATGGTGCTCCATGTGACTTGATTTTGGTTAATTGGAAATTTAAACACCCGAATTGAAGCGTCGTTTTCATCGTTTGGAGCACCGTTTCGAGGCAAGTTTTACATCAATGGACTCGTATCGTCGTTCTAATCAAAAGCCCTAAAAATCTGTTTGTAATTTGGAAAAAAAGCTTAACTTCGTTAAGTGTTTTTAACGGGGGACCATTGTAGGAAAAATAGGTGAAATGTGGGACTGGTGGGGGGAATATTTTGAGGTGGGGTTATTAATGGCCAATAAGGTCTAGGTGAGATTATTACAGGCCAATTTCCATTTAAAAACTATTAATACATCAACCTTTTTTATTTTCTACATAAAAAATACACTACATCAACCTTTTTTATTTTCTACATAGAAAATACACTTTCTACTCCGCATTGGTTCTAGAAAAATCAAAGGTTGGTTCAAGCAAAAAAGTCTTTTGATCGAGAGGCGGTTCTAGCCAAAATCCACCGATAAAACAATCGACCTTGGAACAACAACCTTTTCGATACTTGTATTATTCGTATCAAATACAAATCATGCCTACTCAAATTGCACCCAATCAATTCACCTATCCCCTACAATATCAACAACCATTTGACCCTTTTGCACCCCGCTTCGAAAACCAACCATTCCATAACCCAACCCGTAATGAAGAACGAACACTCCTGATATTTGCTAACGGAGGTGATGAAGAAATTGTAGAACAAAATGAAGATGAAAAACCATGAAGAACGATCCGAAAAGAAAGGAAAAATCAGCTTATGGACGGCCTATCAAAATTGGACCAAGGAACAAGGAGTTGCTTTGTGTAAGGCTTGAGTTCATATTTTTATTTCTGAAAACTTGATAGACGGAAATCAACAAAAGAAAGATGGGTTTTGGAAACAAGTGCTTGAGCATTACAATAAATTACTTAGTGGAACCTATTCACCAACTAAATTCATAATGGACCATTTTAGATGGGTAGATGGGTTGGTTTAACGGACATCAGATTCAAGCGGTATTATTTCTATTAATTTGTTTTACCCTCTTAATTTTACTTAGGTTTATAATTCTAGTAATTCTTATTTTTATACGTGGGACCATCTACATGCTCGTAGAACCGCAAAATATTGATGTAATGAAGAAGGCGTTAAAGAATTACAAAAAAAAAGATTTACCTATGATTCATGGGAGATTGAAATGAATCATAATAAATGGAAACCCGTCACGCTGATGGGGGAGAAGTTTTCGGGTCAATCCGGAAAAAAATTCATCGGATCCTGGCATCTTGGACATACTCCGGTATCCTGAGTCCCGGTATTACTAATGTTTGTTTTGCGCCTCCTCCCCCAGGAAATATCCGTAGGAATATTCCAAGGCAACGACTAGGAGATAAAGTCTTCCTGATTTGTTGCAAAATACGTTGGAGAAAGCATGTGTAAAAGCATAAGGAAGCTTGCAACGCTCACTTTCCTAGTCCATTGAGGATCCCAGAAAAATCAGGCACTTAGTTAGGATACTTTTTAGCCTTTGTACTACAAATAACATGATCCGAGCGACTTAGGCTTAACTTTTACACACTATAAACTCGCAACAAGCTCTGTAACACATAATCCGATCGATTAAGCTGAGCAATTGTAATTTCTTACTAGTTATTAATTGATCGGAGCTAGGTAGTGTTATGGGTGGAATTTTGAACCAATATCATGACAGTATATCTTGATTTTATGTTTCTAATCTGTGATCAGGATACCAAACCAGGATATTTAAATTTTCCTTTCCTTCTAAAAACCATGTCATGATGCTGGTTAAATCTTTCTTTTCATTCAAAGTTAATTACCCAACCGACCCGTTAGAAGGCATTATGCATTCGAGTTCATACCTCATATTTTCTTATATTACCGGGATGATCAATTCTATCAAAGAACTCATTTTTAAATCTACCTTGTAGGTAGTTTGCCCGAAACATTATCGTTATAGTCAATTTTAACCCTTTTTCGAACAGGAAAACTTTTTATAATTTTAAATGAAAATTGGCGAGCACATTTAGCTTGTTATCCGATAGATTTATTACGTCCCTAAGGGCATAAAAGTTTCCAAAGATTTTGTTGTTTAAAACCCAGTTGGTTGAAATTTCGTGCCGTGGACATGTCCTCGGCTCTAAAAGCCGATTCACCCAAATACTAGATGTACCTCACTTGAGGTGGTCAAGTGTCCACCCTTGACTCAACCAACTCTAGTCCAACAATAAGCCCTCACCAAGGACAAAAAAAAATGATGATGTATAATTATACTTTAGAGACTACTCATTACTGATATGAGAATTGTATTTTCCACATAAACATGAACTAATCATTATTTATCATCATATGTAATCTTCATTCAAAAATTCTAAGACAATGCCATCCAAAAATAAAATGCTAAAAAGCCAAGAAAAACTCAACACCCATATTAGCACAACCGTTCAAACCTTGTTACTTAGCTTTTAAACCTAACTAAAAAACCCATTTCTTCTTTGCATCTTCAATTGCAGTTTCTCTACACTTATCTAATTCACTAAACCATTAATGGTACTAAGTTTATTTTTCAAGCTCTTCCTTCAAATGTGGTCATGACTGCCTTCGGTATGGTGTGTCACATAACGGGTGACCAACCGGTTATTTAAGGAAGGCCCCACCATAGGGTTAGGTGCCCAACATTGTTCCATTAGCCTTCTCCATTCACTATCACATTCCTTTAGAATTAGGGGTCCAACGTGTTGCTAACATGCCTCCTATAAATACACTTGTTAAAATTATAAAGTAAATTTTTAAAAAAATAACACTATATACTAAAACTTAATAGTGTTGTCAATTTAACAGAGGAACATTGCATCCGGTGGACGGGACCTTGAACGTAATGACATAGCAAAACTTTATTTGAAGTAAAAAATTTGTTAAAGAGAACCATAGATCTCGATTCAGTACCAACAATTGAAACCCATCAGAGAATGAGAGAAGCAAGAATAAATACATTGTTATTAATCAAGTAACACAGTAAAGTAAAACTTAATTTCCACGTATAGTCGGGTAATGCAAGGTTGAACATAAAAATTTTATATACACAAAGCACAAAAGAAATCGCTAAGTTATAAAGCACCCTATCTCTTCTGTTCCTCGGCTTGTGCAAAGGTGGGGACAACATTAACAACAAACATACAGTGTAATATCTGTGTAAATTTAAAAATTCATTATTCCAAAAACAAATATTGATTCAATCTTTTTTTATTGCATGAAAGATTGATTTACCTCACAGTAATAATTATTGTCAACCTTTGCCATAACTCCAAGAATACTTTCAGCACCAGAATTAGAACTAAATGAACACAACCAAATATAAATTTAGTTGTCAACAAAATTTTGTGATTAAAACATGTTCAAGGTGGTTGTAACTAACCTCAGTGTTCTGAGCATTTTGTTTGAGCACTTTCAAAACCCATGAAAGTGACTCCAATTGTTTGTGTTCTATGAAATATTATATCCTGCAAATATAACAACAAACAATTTGTATTAGAATTTGTCTTTAGAAATTAGGCTCAAATTATTTGAGTGCATCACATGCATACTGTTAGTTCTCTTTCCTACCAAATGATGCATTTCTTTGAACAAAACCAAGTGGCAATACTAACCTGTATAAAAGATCGCACCTAAGATTGAACAAAAGATATTACAAATTATGAAAGTAGGACTGACTTCAGATGGTTTCAGAAGTCTTTGAACGTGCAGCAAACACAAACTTGCTCTTGGTCCATCGGTGCTTTAGAACAATCGACATTCACTAATTGCATAATCGAAATATATACACACAAATATAAAAAAAATTTGTGATTTAACCATGTACACATTCCGGTTCTTGATCTGGATCAAACAACAACGACGATGAAGAAGAATTAAACTTCGAGCCTGGTTGCACATCTTGATTAAGAAACTGAAAGCCTGGCATGTTAAAACTGCTGCATTATATAGCAATAGATCATTCAACTGATTGTAGGAGTTGGTTTAGAGATAATGAGTCTTAAAATAAGGAGAAAACCTGCCGAGAAGTGGAGATCATGGGAAGAAAATTTGGGAGCAAAACCACCAGCAGGAAAACTGTCAATAACCGCCCTGAACCGCCTTTAGAGCGGTTATTTTTATGAGTTTAAACGGCTGAGATTTCATCTTAGCATGATCCGACGGTGGATATCGATTTTGATGGTGGTTAGACTTAATGGGATCCATATATATATATATATATATAATCTCTTACAAGTTATTAATTGATCGGAGCTAGGTAGTGTTATGGTTGGAATTTTGAACCAATATCATGACAGTATATCTTGATTTTATGTTTCTAATCTGTGATCAGGATACCAAACCAGGATATTGGTAACATCCTGCGGAAGTATCTTGCTCTTTACTAATAGTTTTCTTGTATACTTCAACTACAAGAGGCTAACGTTCACAGGGACCAAGTCATCCTGAAGAATCGCTCAAGTTGGTTGAAAGAAGGACGCTGATGTAGGAAGAAAGGGTCTACAACGGTCACAAGGGAATATTCACAGTATCCCGGATTTATAGGATAGTTAGTTGAATTGTAAAAACTATATAAAGGGGTGACAGATCACTAGGAAACACACACTTTCGAGCACACAATCTCGTACACTCTCTGATCACTTGCTACATTCACACTCAAACACTCACATTTCACAATCATTGTAACACTTAGAGCTGATCTGAGCATTATCCTGATCTTTTCAATCAATAAGCAGAACAAGACAGCTGACAGTTGTCAGCTCCCAAGGTTTTGTGCCGGCGATCTAGATTGATCAAGGGCTTTCCTCGTACATCTCGTGTCAACCTAGAGATTAATCGACCCTTATTTGGTGAACCTATGATTAGTGGATAATCCTCGACTTATCGAAGCCTAGGCGAGATTTTCTTAAATCCAGAATTTGGACGGAAGATGACCACCATTGACCGCCTAGAGATTAATCGGCCCTTATTTGGTGAACCTATGATTAGTGGATAATCCTCGACTTATCAAAGCCTAGGCGAGATTTTCTTAAATCCAAAATTTGGACGGAATATGACCACCATTGACCGGCTAGAGATTAATCGGCCCTTATTTGGTGAACCTATGATTAGTGATTAATCCTCGACTTATCGAAGCCTAGGCGAGATTTTTACAACTATGTCCCTAACTGATACTTCGAACCTTTTAATTTTGATTTTGTACATGCTTGCGATTAAGACTGTGCTTGCTAATTCACGATTGAGACTTGGAAGGCGGAAAGCATAAATGATGTTTTATTTATATCAATTCAAAAGAGCCCCGACTGTAGTTTGCTTAAAATATTTTTTGTTAATTTACACTTTCCCTAACGCTAATATTTTGGGTTAGCCGGTCAAAAATAGAACTGGAGGGGGTCTCTTGTGGTGCATATCACCTCGACGGGGTTAGTTTCTTGGGTGTCGCTATACCGGCACAGTGTTCCTGCTTGGGTCGTTATCACATTTTTTAGCAACGGGTCGTTAATCACATGGTTAAATATAAAGGGGTGGGCTAAATGCACCTCCGTTTTCACTTTTCATACCCCTTTCCTAAAATAACACTTTAAAAAATTTTGAATTTCACCCTCTAAAAATTATTATTTTTTATCATAGATGCCGAAGTTAGAGGTTGTGAAACCACAAAGTTATTTGCATTATATAAACAGGGCAGTTCTCTTTGGCTACTTTAAACTCTCACATCGTCTTAAGTCCGGTGAACAGTTATTGTAGTTGAAGTAATAAAAAATATCAACGAGTAAAAAGGTATCCAGCACCATTTACATAGCTATATTTTCATAATAATATAATATATATTAAACTTTAATTTGTTTATATATTTTTATTTGTTAGAGACCATATATATTCTTTGTAAAATTTTACCTTCTCGTAATTTGTATTTATGTGCCATTCGAAAAGGAAAACGGTGATAACAATTCATTAGGTTCCAATACACATGTCTACCATTTGAAAAGAAAAGATATTTTGTGTGTTTTTTACCTTTTTTAGGTATTTTTTGTTGTGTTCACACTAGTTCTCGCAATAAAGGGTGGTTCATAACGGATCCTTCTCCTGTATATATGTATATATATATAGGACAAAGATCCGTTAGGAACCACCCTTTATTGCGAGAACCGCGAGAACCAATGTGAACACAACCAAAAATACCTAAAAGTAGCTATAAAACACACAAATTTTTTTTAATATATTTTATAAAAAAAATCGCTACTTTTAGTAGCCAATTTTTTTTTAAATTAAAAAAAAATTAAAATGTTTTTTTTTTTAAATAATTTTTTTTGTCTACTAAAAGTAGCGATTTTAACTTAAAAAAATATTAAAAAAAAGAAAATTTTTTGTGTGTTTTTTTTGATTTTTTTAGATTTTTTTTTATTTTTTTAGGTTTTTTGGGGGTTTAGTTTTTAGCATTTTAGCTTGGGAGGGGGGGTGGGGGTTAGGTTTTTTAGCTATTTTAGGTTGTGTTCACATTGGTTCTCGCGGTTCTCGCAATAAAGGTGGTTCTCGCATGAACCTTACCCTATATATATATATATATATGTATATATATATGTATGTGTGTAAACCATTGGGTGTCAGCCCAATGGCCACCAGCCCGCATTCTAACCCGGAGGTGGCGGGTTCGAGTCTTGCTCGTTCCCAATGCCCCTACGGTAGCGGATTTACCCCCAGACTCAGGCTTGCTGGGTGGCGGTATGCGAGGTGGGATCACCTTGGCGGTTGGGAGGACCGTGGAATATCCCCCCTATATGTATGTGTGTATGTATAGAAGAAGAGAGGAGCGGCCCAACCGTCTTGTGGAGGACGATTATGACGCCGCCGCCGCCGGACCGGTGAAAATGGTGTTTGGGATGGCACCGGTGCTCGACGTGGCGGGGACGTCCCACACCGAGCGGCCTAATATTATTACTATCTATTAATAATAGAACAAAATGAATAGTGCCAGACTTCCTGGCACTATGTTATTTGACCACATGATTGTTTCTATTACAACCACTAACTATTACCCGTATCCACATGTTGGTGAGATACGGATTAGGGTATAACAAAAACAACAAGAGAGATAGGGAGAGAATCAGAAAAGAGAGATTGCGAAGGAGAGGGTTTTGGAGATAAAAGGGGTCTGCCACTTTTCCGGCTGCCTCCCTCGTTGGCGACATGATGAACAGTGGTTGTTGTACTCGACAAAGGACGGCGGCTGCACTTAGGGTTCCGCCTATTGAACCCAGCACAACCGTCTGTCTAGCAGCGGCGTCGAACATCCTTGATGGTTGGTTTACAGCGATGGTGGTGGTAGGGATGTAGCAGTCAGCAACCGTGGTGGGGTTATTTTATTTGTTACCGATTTTTACGATTGAAGGTACAATCTTAATTAGTATATTTTTTATTTGATTTTTAAACTTCTTGATGATCTTTTGGGGATTTTTAACTTACCACGTTTAGATTTTTGGGGTTTGATGTGTGTGGCCTTTGGCAACGTTGGTGGTTTTTTAGGGATTAGTTCATTTTCCATCCAATTAATTAAATGTTATCTCTGTTTTTCCATCTTTTTGTTTGGTTAGTGTTTTATTGCAGTTCATATGCTCTTTATCATTGGGTTTGTTTGTTGAATGTGTTTTCCTTGCAGGTGCGGCTTTTTGGGTTTGATTTTGTCTTCCACATGATTGTCCTTCGGTTTTCCTAGGTATGTGACAGCTACGTATTAGTTTTATGTTTTGATTTAACGTCAGTTTTAATGACATTTAAGATCGTTTAAAGCTTTTAGATGCGACGTGTGCGGTTTAGAGAAAGGGAGATGGAAAGAGATCTGAACGCGTACCATTCCACTTTCCACCTCCTGCTATCTTTCCTTCATCTCACATATGCCATACAAAGAGAGAGATGGATGTTAGAGTAGGGAGGACTCCATCGTTATAGAGCGAGAGAGATACAGAAGTCTAGAGAGAAAAAGAGAGTGAGAGGGAGAATCATGAGAGAGTGGCGGCTGAACACCGCCCTCGGTGGCGGAGCCACCAGATTACAACGCTTCTACGACCCCAACCGACGGAACAATGGCAGAGGGTTTAAGACATAGAGTGTAATGCCTCGTAATTTCGTATTTTATTTTTATAAATAAAAATTTGTACTCTACGTTCGAGGCGTTAATTATCATAAAAAATTAGTATTTTAAACATATTTGATGTTCGCATAACCAATCGTTCAAACGACGTATTTTTTAGCATTTTTCGACTTAACGTTATATCTTACGACATATTATGGCAATCGGGTTCGAGAAACGGGCTCGTAGGAGCTGGCGGGCCACTTGAAACACGATATTGGACTTGTGGGCCTTGGGCCTAAGCCCAAGCCCACTAAACATACCCTAAATATTTAAATGCAATAAAACCCTGTCTCCTCATTTGTGAAAACACTGCCCCAAAGAGCAATACAGCCGCTACCCCTTTCTTTTTCCCTCCCAATCCCCTTTGTCTGCACCTTATCCAAACCACATAAACATCCCTTCTCCATTTTCGATCGCCACACATATCACACACAATTGTGTGTGTAGTTATCAGAGGAAACAAGGGAGGAAGATGAAACCAAAGGGTTTCATGTCGACCGCGGTTGCCGCAGGGGCAGAGCACGGTGGTGCGCAAAGGTGGCGGTGGTGAGACGGAACACCGACGACAACCAAACCCACACTCCTGCTTCTTCTCCAACCAGCCAAACACCCCCCTCCCTTTCGATTTCCGGCGACAAGTTCAGAAGAGAGAGAGAGAGATCTATGGACCTAGGAGGGCCGGCGTCCACTCGCCGGCGATGCCTCCGGTGATATTGTTCTCCGGTGATGATAATGACGATGATGCGAAGATGATAATGATGTTCCGACGAGGTTTAGATCGTAAATCGGACCATGTAGGTCCTGATCGGTTCGCTTTCCATGGCTCCAGCAGATCCGACGGTGCCTCTCCACTTCTGACAAGCGCTGATAGTGTTTGGTGGTGATTACTTTGTTCAAACTTCAGAATGATGTACTGGTTCGGGATTTAGCAGTCAGATGTCCAGATTCTGATTCGGTTTCGAGTTTTGCTTCGAGTCCGAGTTGACTCGGTCAACACCCTTAGCCAACTCGGGTCAACTCAGTCAGCCGATTAATTCAGTCTTGGTCGCACAAGTTCGGGTCAAAGCTGGTCAAAGTTGGTCAAACAGTCAACATGGTCAACGCGGTCAAACCCAGTCAACTGTCGGGTCAACGGGTTAAAAACGAGGTTTGGTGTAACAATGACGCGAATATTAATTTTATTGTTTCGTATTTAATTAACATTTTAATCACGGAACCGAACTCTATAACTTGTAAATAACTATACATAAAAATCTGTATCTATAAATTGTTGTGTTCATTGTTGCATTTTGGAAAATATATCGACAACTTGTGTTGTCGGGATCGTCTAAAAACAGAGGAAACTCTGTCCGTTTTTAGTAAAAATACGTAAAACAAAACGTATTAATTTGTAAAACGAAACATATCAAGGTTCAAGCTTTTTTATAAAGTAAATACAAATGTATATTTATGTTAACAACACTTCTATAACCTTCGTTTGCGCGTGTGAGGTGACCTCGATGTTCCGTCATTCAACCTTCAACTTTTCACGGAACTACCAAAAGATGCTTTGCAAAATAGTGAGCATACTCGACCCTTTTTACGTTTTAACGCATTTTTGGGTTGCAACATGTATACAAAATCCACTTTACACCATCGATTATAATCAAACACACAATTCATCGAACACGTTCGTTGTTATGCTTAGGTTATTAATACTTGTTAGTTTCAACTTGTATTCCCATGGTATTGTTATGCTTAGGCTATTTATGCATGCTAGTTTAAAAATCATAATTTCATACTATTTGCTATGTTTAAGTTGTTTATGTATGCTCGTTTCGACGTGAATAATAATAAATGCTATGTGAATTTGAGACAAACTTTTATACTTATAATTATATTCAAACTTGTATGCTCGCCAGTGCTTTTGTACTGATCCATGCTTTTAATACATGTTGCAGGATTGTGACCGATGAATCCAGTAGGATTGCCTAGAAACGCATTTAAACTTTATTGCTCGTTGCATTGTAATTTGCTTTCAATCCTGTTGTATTCTGTTTCCAATACTTGTAGTAATTAATTATCCATGCAATGAAATTTAATTATTAGAATACTTATTGTGCATTATTTATTTTAATCTTGTGGTATTCTAGTTCAAACCATGTAAAATGTAATTGTTAAACACTTGACACAAAATAGCGTTATGAAGTCTCTTGCAATCTACACACTTCGTCTCATCCCGATGTTTCCGCCATCGGTTGGAGTGTGTCAGATTGGTATCAGAGCCATAACTATAGGGAATTAGGTAGAATTGCCATGTTCGACCTAGTCTATAGTCTAAGTACCAAAACTCGACCATTCCTAATTCTTGCTTAGTATGTAATTCTTCCTATTTGCTTCTACCTCTCCTTTTGTCTAAATATCATATGTGTCTTTTCTAAGACATTTTACATAATACATACTTGAAGATGTAGGATCGTTGTTGGACCCGAAATGAGTCGATCAGAGGTGTTCTACTCAGAATGAAAGGCGGAAACAGACATAATGAGTTGAATTCAGCTAGATTTACACTAATAACTGTCTTTGTATTGATTCTGAAATGATTACAGATCTGAAGACACTTCGACAAAGCTTCGCCGTCGGAAAACACTACAACTAATTTCGTATGGAATGACACGAGATTACAACTATTTATAGACATGGTAATTCCGCACGAAACATGCTCCATACGGAGTCACTTACACACGAAATTAATACTCATGCGATATTATAAACTAATTCCCACGGAATTACTGAATGATGTCTTCATTCGGAATTAACCATTCATGCGAAATTAGCTCTTTGTCACAACTCCTCGATCTTCGTGCCATGTGCAATGCGAGGCTCGATACAAGACGAAGTCGACAGACGTATTCACCAACAGACTCCTTCTTGGATGTTGACGAGTCTTCCGTGTCGAGTCTTCGCAACTTCAGTCTTTATCAGTCTGTCTGCTCTCTTTTCCTTCAGCACCAACACACTCCTTCGAACAAAACTTTACCAGGATCTGAACTTGGCTCTTTCTTCTAAGATCCCAAGATCTTGATCTGGCTCCTTTCTCTCTCCAATTCTCTTGATCAAATCTCTTGATTCCTTAAGTTCATCAGCATCATTAATTTGCATGAACTTTATCTTCAGAATCGTAACCTGGCTCTTTGCATCCACAGGCTCCCCTTTTGCAAGCAGACTCCCCCTCGAGTTATGCTCGTAATCAGGATCGTCACCTGGCATCCATTCTGATCTTCAGGTATTGGAACCTGGCTTTCTCTAACCACAAAGTCCTCAGGTATCGGAACCTGGATCTTCTCAAATTATAAACCTGCAATGTCTTTACCACACACATAAGTTTTGTGATATAGAGTTTGACGTCTATAGACATCACTTTCAGATCTCTTTCTGATGAACCTCTTGAAAGAATGACTTAATCATTTTAAACACTTTTAAACACAAACTCCCCCTCATGAAATGTCATCATGTTTAGCACTTGGAATTTTAAAAATCAACTCTTCAACACCAGTTGTCGAAAATCATTTTGAATTTTTCAAAATTTTATGCTAAAACACACTCAAAATCTTTTTGGAATTTTTGAATAAAGTGAAATACAATAAAGAAATATTTACAGACAATATTTTGGTGAGTTTGTGCAAGAGGATCATATCAGTTTATGAGACAAATCACTAACACCGTTAAGCTTCTTTTCATTTTAAGTTCTAAACAATTCACCTAGATTGTCAGTATACTGATCCACTTAAATTTTCACACAAAGTTCAACTGTTTCGAGATACGATATTAGTGTTTTAAGCACTTAAACTTATTCGCGTGTCCCACCACTTTAATATACTCCCGTATCCAGATCCTAATATTCAGTCTTACAGGTGAGTATACCTAGATGATATCTGTTAAAGGGTTAAATGCGAAACCGTGAGAGCTCAGGTCAGAACTTCTGTTCAGCAGAGAGATGACGGTTCGACTTTAGGTGTGTTCCCTTTTGAGAATCTTTTCTTCAACAGCACATGATTAGCATTTTTCAATGTTTCATCATTTTTATACTGAGGGTGACGCTATATTTCAAGCAATTTGCAAAGTATTATACGGGGACTAGGCCATTGCTTCCGCAAAATCAGAAGTCCCGTGATAATACCCCAGATATCACTGAGTATAAAGACCTAGTATCTCAGAAAGATGGACCTTTAAAGCAATATATTCAAGAAATGTTCCCCACGATATAAGCAAGTTTGAAATATTTAGATTTATATCTCAAAAACAATCTACTAAATGTGTAAAAATCCACTGGCACATCCACAGTGAGATTGTTTATCACATTTATACTTTCCATTTCTTTAGCGTGTAGTGATAATCCACAGTGAGATTGTTTAAATGGTTTTTGTATTTTAGGGGGAGTAAGAAAATTTCAAGAAAATCCAAAAACATTAGAAATTTGAAAAAGAGTGAATTGCAAGAATTGTCCTTTATCTTTATGCCTCTTTGCAGGCGGTGTCCTTTATGTTTAAAATTGACGAGTTTTGTCCTTTATGTTTAAAAATCGAGCATGGTTTGTCCTTTGAGCCTAACCTAGTTAGTTTTTTTTTGTTAAATCAGATCATACAAGGGTAATTTAGTCTTTTTACCAACATAAAGATAAATATTTAATTAACAATATAACAAAAATAAATTTAATCAATTATTAATATTATATTAAATAGTATATTATCACAGAAAACCCATCTTTGCATCTCTTTCTTTACCTATCTCCCTCTCTCTCTCACTATCCCTTCTCTCTACCTCCTACCTCTGTCCACCACCACCAACCTCCTTCCACCACCACATTCTCGTTACATCCCCAAACCCACCAGAAAAAAATAAACTGAATAAACTCATAAAGTTCTTCTCTATAATTTTGTCAATCAAATTTCACTTCAGTTTGAGTGCAGACTAAAGTAGTTTCTGAATACAAAGGCACAAAAGGTTCCAATCATTAATAAAATACACCAGAATTCGTCAACAACAACGCATCAATTACCCTAACGTCTCAATCTCCATCGTAGCTCTTTCGCTCTTTCCCTCTTTCCCTCCCTAATTCCGCTCAACCGACCGTCTCCGCCATTCCGCCATCATCAGCGATGGCTCCACCGTCTCCGCTATCACCAGTGACGGCCTCCGCCGGCAATCGACTGCGACCACCACATCATCGGCAATAGAAGAGACATGACGGTAATGGCTGCGGTGTTAGTGTTAGGGTTTCCGATGGATTGTTTAGAGGAATGATTTGGGTTTGGGTTTCCAATGGATTGTTTAGGTAGGATTAAGGTTTCCTTGGTGGAGGTGAAGGTGAAGGTGAAGGTGAAGGGTAGTGGTGGTGGTGGGTGGTGGTGGTGGTTGGTGATGGTGGACAAAGGTAGGAGGTAGAGAGAAGGGATAATGAGAGAGAAGGAGATAGGTAAAGAAAGAGATGCAAAGATGGGTTTTGTGTGATAATATACTATTTAATATAATATTAATAATTGATTAAATTTATTTTTGTTATATTGTTAATTAAATATTTATCTTTATGTTGGTAAAAAGACTAAATTACCCTTGTATGATCTGATTTAACAAAAAAAAAAAAAAAAACTAACTGGGTTAGGCTCAAAGGACAAACCATGCTTGATTTTTAAACATAAAGGACAAAACTCGTCAATTTTAAACATAAAGGACACCGCCTGCAAAAAGGCATAAAGACAAAGGACAATTCTTGCAATTCACTCTTTTTCAAAATTCTAATGTTTTTGGATTTTCTTGAAATTTTCTTACTCCCCCTAAAATGCAAAAACATTTAAAGAAACTTGAAAACAAACTGTACAAGTAAAATGACAACTGTTGTGAATCGTTTCAATTCACCATCCACTTGGCATAAACAATTAGAACTCACCCTTTCAACAAACTATTTTCCCATTTAGATTTCAAAACACTTAAGTTTGTTTTAATAAAATGGTTTTTCCGGAAAATAAGTTTTGTTTTAACCACTTGTAGGTTCGGGGATCAATTCATCACCTTGTTTTCAACTACTTGTATGAGGATTACATCAAGTTCAAATTAATGACCTTGATTAATCACTTTATAAAATTTACCATCTGTACCACATGTAGGAATAAAACATCTACACAAATTCATTTTACCAATAAAGATGCCGATTCCTGCTTCGCACTTACCAACTTGGAAGCTCCGGCAAGTCACAACCTGTAAAATTCAACAATTTTTTAAAATTCATTCACAAAATCAATTTTTATCAAGAATGATGCCGATTCCTGCTCCGCGATTACAAACTTGGGGAGCTCCGGCAAGTCCTGTTTTTCAAGTAAAAAGAATGTCCACCCAAGTCTGACCAACCTTGGGTGATTTTAACTCTGATTCAGTTGGGTTATAAGTTGCCTTTTTTGTCGCATAAAAATCTTTAACCCCTTTGGCCTTTCCCTCGACCATTTTCTCAAAAATCTTTTTCACATTTCCGTTAAATGCTTTCTTGACATCAAATTCTTTCTTTTCAGAATAGAATTGATTCGAGATATCAACCTTACCAACTTTTTGTTTAAAATTTTCATCCTTCAATGGTGGAAAATTAACATCATCCACTGAAGGCACTGAGTTCTCTTCTTTACACTCTACTTGTGGCTCTTCTGGCTTTGTGGAACCAGAATCATTGCCGGATTTTACATCAACCTTCTTAACAACCCACATTTGGTTGTCTTTGGCTTTCTTTTTGTAAAATTTTTCTTTGAACACTCACCAACTTTATAAGTTGAATTTTCAAAAATTTTTAATTTTTCAGTTGGTGGTTCATTTTTCTCAACAACTTTTTCTTTGAGTTTTTCAGAGACTCCCTGTTTTGTTTTTGTTTCTTGAGAACAGTTCCATGCAATGTGACCACCTTCATTGCATTTGTAACAGGTTCTTGTTTCCTTTCTATGAAAAACTCCAGTCCCTTTCCTCTCAGCGAGAAACTCCTGGTTTGATTGTCTCCAGAAAGGTTTCTTCTGTTCTTCTTCAGCACTTTCTCCTGAAACAAATTTTGTGTTTGTTTTAAAAATTTTATCATTTTTATAATTTTCAGGTGGAATAAAACCAAGACCTTTCTTTTTGAAATTACCATTATGGTTTGGTTTCTTTTGAAAACCAGAACCAGAATTGTAACCTTTTTTCTTGTTTAATCGCTGTTGAACTCTTGAAGTGTATTTTTTGGGTTTTTCAGTAAGATTTAAATCTTTTATTTCAGAAATATTAATTTCTGTCATTTTGAAAACCTTTTTGATCATTTCAAATTTAACACTTCTTATTGGAAATTCTTTATCAGAATATAATTTGTCAGAATCATTCAAAGTATATGCAACTTCAAATGTTTCATCATCCAAATTCGATTTTGATAACAAAAACTCTTTACTGTAAGCCCGTTTAACCGACGTCTTTGGATTGTTGACCGACGAACTCGAATTTCCAGACTCAGACTCCTCATCTTTATCCAACACTTGATCGACCACCTTTTTTATTAACTCGGACTCATGATCAGTGTCAGATGATGTATAAGTGATGTCAATGTTTTCTGGTAACTCATCAGTTATATCAGACTTCAGTTTTATATTGACTGCCTTTTGGACTTGCTCCTCATTTGGTTTTCTGGGAGAATATCCTTCCCAGATCGGAGGCGGACACTTGTTGTAACTAACACTCTGTTTCTTACCAGTATCCTTTTTCTTCGGCTTCTCATCTTTAAATGCTTCAAAACCTGCATCAGTTGGATAAATTCGGTCAATAAGAAAGTCAGAACTAGCATAACTCTGTAATAATCCTCTGATTCTCTCATTTTCTATCTTTTCAGTTTCCAACTCTTGCTTCCACTTTGCACTTTCTTCAATATAGAAATTGATAGCTTTCTGCTTTGACATCATCACAACATTCAGCATTGTCAGTGCATCCTCTCTTTCAGAATTAGTCTTTTGCAGACCAGTTACCATTCTGTTCAATACATCGTATGATTCCTTCACGTAATTGAGATCAAACAGTAACTTTTCAATCATCTTGTCTTTCTCACTTAGTTTTTCATCTTTTTCTGCACACTGCTTGCAAGACTCTAAACATTTTAAACAAGGCTTGATAACTTCCACAATCTTTTCTACTTCAATGATCTTTTCGACTTCAACAATTTTCTCAACTTCAACAACTCTTTCATTGGCTTCAACCACCTTTTTTTATCACTTGAAACACTTCTTTAGCAAATTGAACTTTGTCACTATGTTCAGAATTTCTTTCTTGATCAATACTTTCACATTTCTTCTTTTTCTGCTCTTTTGCTGCTCGTCTCTCCTTCAGCTTATCCAAACGATCTGCAAAATAAAATTGAAAACTTTCAGGAGATAATTGAGTTTTTGCAATATTAATATGTTTTTCTTCCTCTTCATCACCACTATCATCAGTTGGTGAATGATCAAACTCAATTGTCTTTTCTGAGCTATCTTCTGAAGAATCAGAATCAGATGGTGATTGATCAACAAATGTTGTTCTATCTGAATTTTCAACTGAAGTCTCGGATTCTTCTTCTTGACTCTTAGCCTTAACACCAATCATATTCATCCATTCTGTAAATAATTTAGGTTCTTGGACGACATTTGCAACTAAAGCAACAACTTTTGAATCTGGTGAAAGGTATTTGTCCCACCTGAAACCTTCTGCCACTTTTTCATCATCTTGATCAATGATACCATAATAAGCTTTCTTATTTGCATCTTCGATCATTCTAGCATGAGCAGTTTGTGGCTCTTTTTGTTGTTGTGGTTGATGAGCAACTTGTTGATATATGGCTTTTCGATAGTAATCATCTTTTCCAAATGGATTCTTTGCTCCACTAGCTTCTTGATTTTTGCATTCTCTTTTGAAATGACCTTTCTCCCTGCAACGAAAACACGTAACTTTAGATTTATCAAAACCCAATGTAGAAACATGTGCATCCAGAAAATCATTTCTTCATGTAATCATTTTAAACTTTTCTGCTCTCCTCAAGACACTCGCTAAACACCATTTGATGTCCATGAGCTCCATCTCTTCAGCATCGATCTGATCGTAATCCTCTTTTGTCAGCATAGGATTTCCGATCCTTCCAGCGACCAGTCCCTCATAGGTCTCCAGAACTGTAGCAAGTAATGTCATGTGATCTTTTGCAACTTCTTCAGAAATACTCTGACCATTTGGAAGATTCAATGCAATATTGCACTGTATCACACAACCATTTCCAGTTTTTGAACTTTGATGCTGAAAACTTGTAGTTGAACTCTTTGGATTCACACTTGGATATGAAGAGATTCCACTACCGCTGTTTGGACTTTGATTGACTGAATCAGATGAATTTCCAGCACTAAAAGCAGTTTGGATTTTAGGACTCATTTCAACCTCTTGAACATTACCTTTGTAATACATTTTACATCTTGTTGATTACTCGGGTTGTTCATCCTTGCAATCTTTTCCTGTTCAAGATCCTGACTTTCAATCTTTTCAATGAACTGTGAAATAGTCAATCTATCATATTCCCAAGTGTTCTTCAAGATCATCAAAAATGTACCCCACTCTTTTTGAGGTAAAGCATCAGCTAACTTGTCGACCCACTCATCTTGAGTTTTCTCTATTCCCAACAAAGACATAGATCGAACTAAGTGGCAATATCTTTCAATCAGCTTCTTTGATGTTTCTCCTGCCAAGCTTGAAAACAAATCAAATTCTTTCTTTAGCAATGCTTTCTTGCTCTTAATCATTTTCTCACTACCCTCAAATTTAATCTTCAATGCATCCCAGATTGAACGTGCAGTGTTTCATGTTGAAGCAAGATAAAAATGTCTTCCTTTACAACTTGCTGTAACAAACTGATCATCATTTTTCTGCTTTATACATATCTCTCTCTTTGTCATTCAGTTCAGAAATTGCTTTTGTAACACCCAAATCTGTACGCGGTCTAACATACTTCTTCTCAATGCATTCCCAAGACCTCAAATGATTGGCTTGTACCCAGTTTTCAAATCGATCTTTCCATCCATAATATTCCTCGATTCCCATAAGCTTCGGGGGCTTTTGCAACATTCCGGTTTCGTTTTCCATGTTCATGCTTTGAGCAATGGCAGCCGGAGTAGTTGGAGATGAAGCAAACGCATTGTAAAATTCTTCGTCAGACATTTTCAAACGAAATCAAGTCCTTCAAACGAAATTACCCTGCAAACAAACTTCAAACGAAATTAGTGGCTTTCAAACGAAATCAGGTAATTCCGTGCGGAATTACCCAGTTTTCAAGCGGAATTAATTTTTGAAACGAAATTATAATTTCGTTTGAATGATTTCAAACGAAACTACTAATTCCGTGCGGAATTAGCTGATCTTTCAAACGAAATTACATAAATGATGATAATTCCGTACGAGATTAAATTCCACTTTCAAACGGAATTAAGATGACGTCATCATTTTCGAACAGAAATTCATGCGAAATTAAGAATTTTGTCAATTTTAGATTGAATTATGGTCCAATTCTCTCAGGGATTCATTAAAACACTGTTTTGCTTGATATATGTGAAATTCAGATCATTTTAACCGTTAAAACTTGTTCTATTGATAAAAGAAGGTGTAGAAGTAAGAAATTGAGATGAAATCAGGCTGAAAACAGTTGAACTCCTCCTCCTGAGCTCTGATACCAGTTGTAGGATCGTTGTCGGACCCGAAATGAGTTGATCAGAGGTGTTCTACTCAGAATGAACGGCGGAAACAGACATAATGAGTTGAATTCAGCTAGATTTACACTAATAACTGTCTTTGTATTGATTCTGAAACGATTACAGATTTGAAGACACTTCGACAGAGCTTCGCCGTCGGAAAACACTACAACTAATTTCGTATGGAATGACACGAGATTACAACTATTTATAGACATGGTAATTCCGCATGAAACATGCTGCATACGGAATCACTTACACACGAAATTAATACTCATGTGATATTATAAACTAATTCCGCACGGAATTACTGAATGATGTCTTCATGCGGAATTAACCATTCATGCGAAATTAGCTCTTTGTCATTATTCCTCGATCTTCGTGCCATGTGCAATGCAAGACTCGATACAAGACGAAGTCGACAGACGTATGCACCAACAGAAGACATTCATATTCCGCAATCGAAATGACTCATCAAAATAAGGGTGATTCCCGCCTTTGGTGACGAATTTCAATCCATCCGTCATGTTATTTTGCACGAAATTTACCATCAAGTCAAGGGTGACATCCATATCTTGATGGGAATTTCTACTTCGTATTCTAGTGGATCCCTGTTGACGACTCGAGATTATATCTTGTTTCGTTCAATAAACCACATTTTGGGGAAGAAATTTTCAAGCTAGGATTGATATCCACACCTTGATGACTGGTTCCATTCTTCGATTTTCGATCTCGCCAAAGTTTCGTATTTTCAATCAGATTAGGGACATTTATTAACCGGAAGGGTAAAATACCGTTAACCGCCTAGCGACGAGAGTATTATACCTATTAGGCCAAAGCATGTCTCCCTAATTCAGAAGGACTTGCGATTCACTTTGGAATACTCAAAGTTTCTAAACCCGAAGCACTCCAATACTTATCAAGCCTCTCTTTTATATTAACTTAACTTTTATGCGATTTAATACTTGTTACCTAATCATCGTTTTTACACAATAAATTAATACATGCATACTGATACGTTATACTTGATTCGGGATTACTGGACATTCTTATGTGATAAACTGGTCATTAGCTTCTTAAGAAGCCACACCTTAACATATATAGTGCTTGTGAAGCACTATAGGAGTGACGCACCACCACATGGATTTGTGGTTATGTTAAGTTAAACTTTTACGGATATTTTCATAGCAACGAAATGATGACATGTGCTATGATTAGATGACGCTTGCGGACATGTTGGGTTGGCAATTTTTGTCATTAACTTCGGGAGAAGCCACACCTTGACATATGTAGTGCTTGTGAAGAACTATAGGAGTGACACACCGCCACATGATTTGTGGTAATGTCAAGACCTTCATTCATACATTACGGATCTTTTCATAGCAACGGAATGATGACATGTGCTATGATTAGATGACGCTTGCGTTAAACGTTGGGTTGACATTTTGCCATTAACTTCGGATGAAGCCTCACCTTAATATATATAGCGCTCGTGTAGCGCTATAGGAGTAACGCCCGCCGCATGAACTTGCGGTCATGTTAAGACATTCATATATACTTGCGGACATGATGGTTTGACCAGTGAGATCACATGCCAGTAATGCGTTAATCTAGTTAAATAAATATCTCGTGTGGACTATTCAAAGACTTTAATCATACTCATACTTATAACCTCTGTCCTACTTAAATACCAATCATGCTTACATACTTAAATTACTATACGTTATCATTCTCACTCGTAATACGTTAATAAACCCTGACCCATACACTACTAGTACAAACTATGCAGATCATGCACAGACCAAAGATAATCACGGATGCATACATGATTATATTGGTAGACGCATGAAAACCATACTAGGTTCTCCTGTGTATACTAACACGGAACGTAACATGACATCGATTTGTGAAACAAATGTAGCAAGGTATGAACATGGTGGATACGCCGCTGATACTTCCTATATATAAGTGTTCCTTCCATGTTACCAAACGTTCGTATAAACGTGTCATGAGAAATTCGGTATTTCCTTGGACCTCATCGAATACAAACTTTGATCACCCGCAATCTATTCTCGGTTATACACGCACATACTTCGAAATGCTAACTTTTTCTAAAGTCTTTCACTTGAATAAATTTCGGGACGAAATCCTCTAAAGTAGGGGAGACTGTAACGCCTCGTAATTTCTTATTTATTTTTATAAATAAAAATTTGTACTCTACGTTCGAGGCGTTGATTATCATAAAAAAGTAGTATTTTAAACATATTTGATGTTCGCATAACCAATCGTTCAAACGACGTATTTTTTAGCATTTTTCGACTTAACGTCATATCTTACGACATATTATGGCAAATCGGGTTCGAGAAACGGGCTCGTAGGAGCTGGCGGGCCACTTGAAACACGATATTGGGCTTGTGGGCCTTGGGCCCAAGCCCAAGCCCACTAAACAAACCCTAAATATTTAAATGCAATAAAACCCTATCTCCTCATTTGTGAAAACACTGCCCCAAAGAGCAATACAGCCGCTACCCCTTTCTTTTTCCCTCCCAATCCCCTTTGTCTGCACCTTATCCAAACCACATAAACATCCTTTCTCCATTTTCAATCACCACACATATCACACACAATTGTGTGTGTAGTTATCAGAGGAAACGAGGGAGGAAGATGAACCAATGAGTTTCATGCCGACCGCGGTTGCCGCAGGGGCGGAGCATGGTGGTGTGCACAGGCAGCAGTGGTGAGTCGGAACACCGACGACAACCAAACCCACACTCCCGCTTCTTCTCCGACCAGCCAAACACCCCCCCTTTCGATTTCCGGCGACAAGTTCAGAAGAGAGAGAGAGAGAGACCTACGGACCAAGGAGGGCCGACGTCCACTCGCCGGTGACGCCTCCTGTGATATTGTTCTCCGGCCATGATAATGACGACGATGCGAAGATGATAATGATGTTCCGACGAGGTTTAGATCGTAAATCGGACCATGTAGGACTTGATCGGTTCGCTTTCCATGGCTCCAGCAGATCCGACGGTGCCTCTCCACTTCTGACAAGCGCTGGCAGTGTTTGGTGGTGATTACTTTGTTCAAACTTCAGAAATGATGTTTTGGTTCGGGATTTAGCAGTCAGATGTCCAGATTCAGATTCAGTTTCGAGTTTTGCTTCGAGTCCGAGTCGACTCGGTCAACACCCGAGCCAACTCGGGTCAACTCAGTCAGCCGATTAATTCAGTGTTGGTCGCACAAGTTCCGGTCAAAGCTGGTCAAAGTTGGTCAAACAGTCAACATGGTCAATGCGGTCAAACCCAGTCAACTATTGGGTCAACGAGTTAAAAACGAGGTTCGGTGTAACAATGGCGCGAATATTAATTTTATTGTTTTGTATTTAATTAACATTTTAATCACGGAACCGAACTCTATAACTTGTAAATAACTATACATAAAAATCTATATCTATACATTGTTGTGTTCATTGTTGCGTTTTGAAAAATATATCGACAACTTGTGTTGTCGGGATCGTCTAAAAACAGAGGAAACTCTGTCCGTTTTTAGTAAAAATATGTAAAACAAAACGTATTAATTTGTAAAAGAGTTAAATGCCATTTTAGTCCCTGTGGTTTGGGCCATTTTGCCAGTTTAGTCCAAAGGTTTCATTTTTAACCTGTGGGTTCAAAAAGGTTCCACAGTTGCCATTTTAGTCCACTGAGTTAACTTCATCCATTTTTTCTGTTAACGAGAAGGCCAATTTGGTCATTTTATATGGTTGAATTGCCCTTTTAGTTAACAGAATTACATACAAAATGACCGAATTGGCCTTCTCGTTAACAGAAAAAATGGATGAAGTTAACCAAGTGGACTAAAATGGCAACTGTGAAACCTTTTTGGACCCACAGGTTAAAAATGAAACCTTTGGACTAAACTGGCAAAATGGCCCAAACCACAGGGACTAAAATGGCATTTAACTCTTTGTAAAAAGAAACATATCAAGGTTCAAGCATTTTTATAAAGTAAATACAAATGTATATTTATGTTAACAACACTTCTATAACCTTCATTTGCGCGTGTGAGGTGACCTCGGTGTTCCATCATTCAACCTTCAACTCTTCACGGAACTACCAAAAGAAGCTTTGCAAAACAGTGAGCATACTCGGCCCTTTTTACGTTTTAACGCATTTTTGGGGTGCAACATGTATACAAAATCCACTTTACACCATTGATTATAATCAAACACACAATTCATCGAACACGTTCGTTGTTATGCTTAGGTTGTTAATACTTGTTAGTTTCAACTTGTATTCCTATGATATTGTTATGCTTAGGCTGTTTATGCATGCTAGTTTAAAAATCATAATTTCATACTATTTGCTATGTTTAAGTTGTTTATGTATGCTCGTTTCGACGTGAATAATAATAAATGCTATGTGAATTTGAGACAAACTTTTATACTTATAGTTATATTCAAACTTGTATGCTCGCCAGTGCTTTTGTACTGATCCATGCTTTTAATACATGTTGCAGGATTGTGACCGATGATTCCAGTAGGAATTGCTAGAAACGCATTTAAACTTTATTGCTCGTTGCGTTGTAATTTCCTTTCAATCCTGTTGTATTCTGTTTCCAATACTTGTAATAATTAATTATCAATGAAATGAAATTTAATTATTTGAATACTTATTGTGCATTATTTATTTTAATCTTGTGGTATTCTAGTTCAAACCATGTAAAATGTAATTATTAAACACTTGACCCAAAATAGTGTTATGAAGTCTCTTGCAATCTACACACTTCGTCTCATCCCGATGTTTCCGCCATCGGTTGGGTGTGACATAGAGGTTGTGTAGAGGACGACCATGATGACAGTTAGCATTCTGACCAAGTCAAACCAGAATCAGGTAAGATCCGAACCCATCTGCATGTTTCATTCTTTGTTTGGTTAGGGTTGGACCTCTCTTCTTATGGCATGGTGAGCACTAAAGTTCACCTGTTGTTTATATTGTTCATTGTTGCTCAGTGCGGCAGTCTTGCATCAAAAAACAACATCATGATATTATTGCAAATGCCATAAGATAGTGGAAGGTCACACGAACAAGAATCAGAATCACTTAAAACACATTATGACATAATTGAAATAATCACAAGAAAGACACACGGACAAGAACTAAATGGATACAATTTCATAAAATTAATAATAATATATTGGATACTCTATATAAATCTGTATTAGGGCTTGAATCTAACACATTTAATTTGTATAAGTTGTTTTGAATGTTAATGATCTATTTAGTGATCTGCTTGTAAGAAAATAGATTCAAAAGTAAAATTTTCAATTAAAATGTGGAACCGTAAAATAGACAAATTATGACAGTTAACAATTAAATAAATGTTCCAAACAAGAACTGATAACGAAAAAACTATATCCAACATTTGGTCAAGCAATTACTTTTTTGGCTTTAATAAATATTCAATTCTTATTTCGCAAACCATGTATTGTTATGGTAAATTACATGTCATCCTATTGTCAGACCACCATGAAGGATGATTACCCGGATTCTACTGTAGTTGTAGAATTGATTTTGAAAGAAGATGAGGTGGGAAGATTGTAGTCGTTGGTTGAAAAGACTTCTTTTGGAACCAAAGGATTGTGTATCATCTTCTACACCCCCAAAAGACTTGGTTTCTGAGGTTAATGGTGCAGTTTGTGCAAATGAAATTGAGACCAGTGAATACTCTGATTGACAGGTATACTCTTTGTTGTTTCAAATAAATGAGATATTTGAATGTATTTTGGGTAATATTGTGCAATATTAGATATGGCAGACTTGTACCTGGGTTACTTTGAGTTATGGTTTATCCCTAACGGGTTAAATGAAATGATTTGGCTAGAAAAAAGAAAATGAGTCAAATGGATTAAACGGGTCAAAGATGTGTATTTATAAATTATAATGCATACAACATGGTTTTGTGATCATATTTACCGTGTTAACTGTTTATAAAATATCTACATCGTATTCATGCTTCATTATTCTCTCAATTTGTGCATATTGAACTTTTGGCCACCTCGATAGGCATGCTTTATAAATTGTGAAAATGTTATCCAGGATACAGTTGCTTTAGCTCCGGTAGTAGTGCAAAATACAACCTCCTAGAAGAGTTGCTGTGGAATATTCGAGTTCTCAATAATTATCTTAATTAAAAGTGCTATTTATATTAGATTTTGTTACATAACCAACTCTTTAGTCGCCTTCTATAATGAAATTATAGCACACAATTTGGTGATAGTTTTTAAATCATATACTCGCTTACACGAATGCGGCTTATACTTGGTTGGTTTCTTGAATGCAGGTGCTGACTAAAACAGGCTTCTATTTGTTTGATTATCTCAAAAGGCTTCTTAATAATCAGGTTAACTTTAGTATGCTTCAATTGGTTTTTTAGTATATATTTACCTTGATGGTTTATTAACCCTAATCAATTAATTGTGGTCAACAGAGACGAGGCAGATCAGATTCGATCAACAATAGAAATGGATGACATTGAATCAAACAACTACGTAAACTATATTCCTTTTTATCTCTTTGTTTTACTTTTGGTAATTAAAGTTGAATTAAATTCACTTGATTTTATGTACAAAAGATTAGCCGTTTTATTTTTATCTTCTTTTTCTTGAATATTTGTATGCAGGTGCAAAATAAAAAGGTCAAATTACACATACAAGGTGCATATTACAGGGCAAGAGGTAGCGAAGGCTGTGTTTTGGTTTTGTTATGTTGTAATTCTATACTCTAAATTTGAATGTAGATTATGAAAGATGAAGTTTGAATGGTATTAGTACTTCACATTTCATTCATTTTGATTGAAAAAAAAATCTAATTTTGTGATGTGTAGACGTTTTTGATGTTTAGGGGTATAGGGTGTTTGACGGAAACGTGTCCCAGTTGATTGGTCCTATGCGCAACGCGCATGAGTGAATAAACCTAGTTATAAACAATAAGAATAAATCAAAACATCAAATCAGCCATTACAATAGTGACTATCTTTCCTTCAATATAAACAAAATAGACAATAGAATAAATCAAAACATCAAATCAGTCATTACAATAGTGACTTTGACCCTTCAAGAATTGGTCAAGTGCGAATATTTAATAAGTAGGCGTAATCTATTTTTTTCCCTCTAGATATAAAATGAGTTTGAAACGAAATCGGGTGCATGACGTAAGCGTTAACTTATTGTGTATTTAGAATATGGGGTGTGAAGGGCTTAGGTCGGGGGCATTGCTTGACATGTGACAGGTGTGAGCTCCACCAGTCCACACCCAAAAAAGTCAGGTGTGATAGGGGCGTGGCTAGGTGGCGTTGGGGTGCCATGTGGCACCTAAATTTCTTTTTTTATATTAATCGTAGAATTTACTAAATAATTTTAAAAACACGTTTTGTTTATATTAAATAACTACAAAAAAATTACATCATAAAAAAATCAATCATCTTTATCTTCATCTTCGTTGAAGTCGAATGGAGGAAGTGTTGAAACATGTTTTACCAAATCAGCTTGAAGGTTTGACTTTATTTGTCTTGACTCGATTAGATATTGGTTTTGCGTTCTGTTTTCGTCACTAATGTATTCGTTATTTGTTTTGGGCTCCTCGCCATAATATTCAACAATTGCACGCCCTTCATCCTCTAAAATCATGTTGTGTAGAATGATGCACGCGTACATCATGTTTCTTATTTGATCTTTTTCATACAATCGACAAGGCATGCTCCAAATGCGCCACCTTTTCTGCAAAACACCAAATGCTCGATCGATGTCTTTGCGTGCCGCCATCTGAACTTTGTTAAACTTTATTCTTTTAGGATATAGGGTTCCATCTCTTGAAAACGATTTTAGAAAAACATCATACTCAGGGTAAATTTCATCAAGATAGTACGAATACTTGTATTCAACCCCATTTGCAAAAAAAAAGTTCCTTTCGGTCCAATACCATTTCTTAGATTATTGAATAGGGGCGAGTTATGTATAATGTTTATATCGTTATGTGAACCGGACATACCAAAGAAAGCATGCCAGATCCAAAGATCTTGTGATGCAACCGCTTCAAACATCATAGCCGACATCTATGATATCCACTTGTGTGAGAACCTTGCCATGCAGTTGGACAAAGTTCCCATTCCCATTTCATACAATCTAAACTACCGATCATCCCGGGGAGACCATGATATTCAGCTTGATGTTCTAAAATTTGTTGCATATCACTAAACGTCGGTTTTCTCAAATATCTTTTCATATATAGTTCAATGATATACGTACAAAAATTGTGAAGACTTTCCCTATTCACTCGTGCCGACATTTTTAAATAGTCATCCATTATGTCGGAAGTATTGCCGTAAGCCAATTGTCTTAGGGTGGCCGTAACCTTCTACCACGGGGTAAATCCTAAATTACCACGCGCATCGGGTCTATGTCGGAAAAAAGCATAATTATCCTCTAAATTCTTTGTTATTCTTAAAAATAAATTTTTACTCATATGAAAACAACGCCTAAACATTCTTTCATCATACGTTGGTTCGGGTGAGAAATAATCGCTTACCAGCAAATCATTTGCAGTTCCGCGTTCACGAACAATATACTTCCTCCGTTTGGGTTGGGGTTGGGAAGTCCCTTCATCTGCATCTTCAACAATACCTTTCATCACCATTGTCACTGCTGATAATATTAATTCCGCCCCAACGTAGGATGTGGATGACAAAATAAATTTATCTTACGAATCGCTTGAACTTGAAGAATCCATTTTATATATTTTGAATTTTTGGATGGTAAAAATGAGTAAGAAATGTTTGGACTAACCAACGCTTTTGAGTTGGGATCGTAATGACCTTGATTAATCACTTTATAAAATTTACCATCTGTACCACATGTAGGAATAAAACATCTACACAAATTCATTTTACCAATAAAGATGCCGATTCCTGCTTCGCACTTACCAACTTGGAAGCTCCGGCAAGTCACAACCTGTAAAATTCAACAATTTTTTAAAATTCATTCACAAAATCAATTTTTATCAAGAATGATGCCGATTCCTGCTCCGCGATTACAAACTTGGGGAGCTCCGGCAAGTCCTGTTTTTCAAGTAAAAAGAATGTCCACCCAAGTCTGACCAACCTTGGGTGATTTTAACTCTGATTCAGTTGGGTTATAAGTTGCCTTCTTTGTCGCATAAAAATCTTTAACCCCTTTGGCCTTTCCCTCGACCATTTTCTCAAAAATCTTTTTCACATTTCCGTTAAATGCTTTCTTGACATCAAATTCTTTCTTTTCAGAATAGAATTGATTCGAGATATCAACCTTACCAACTTTTTGTTTAAAATTTTCATCCTTCAATGGTGGAAAATTAACATCATCCACTGAAGGCACTGAGTTCTCTTCTTTAAACTCTACCTGTGGCTCTTCTGGCTTTGTGGAACCAGAATCATTGCCGGATTTTACATCAACCTTCTTAACAACCCACATTTGGTTGTCTTTGGCTTTCTTTTTGTAAAATTTTTCTTTGAACACTCACCAACTTCATAAGTTGAATTTTCAAAAATTTTTAATTTTTCAGTTGGTGGTTCATTTTTCTCAACAACTTTTTCTTTGAGTTTTTCAGAGACTCCCTGTTTTGTTTTTGTTTCTTGAGAACAGTTCCATGCAATGTGACCACCTTCATTGCATTTGTAACAGGTTCTTATTTCCTTTCTATGAAAAACTCCAGTCCCTTTCCTCTCAGCGAGAAACTCCTGGTTTGATTGTCTCCAGAAAGGTTTCTTCTGTTCTTCTTCAGCACTTTCTCCTGAAACAAATTTTGTGTTTGTTTTAAAAATTTTATCATTTTTATAATTTTCAGGTGGAATAAAACCAAGACCTTTCTTTTTGAAATTACCATTATGGTTTGGTTTCTTTTGAAAACCAGAACCAGAATTGTAACCTTTTTTCTTGTTTAATCGCTGTTGAACTCTTGAAGTGTATTTTTTGGGTTTTTCAGTAAGATTTAAATCTTTTATTTCAGAAATATTAATTTCTGTCATTTTGAAAACCTTTTTGATCATTTCAAATTTAACACTTCTTATTGGAAATTCTTTATCAGAATATAATTTGTCAGAATCATTCAAAGTATATGCAACTTCAAATGTTTCATCATCCAAATTCGATTTTGATAACAAAAACTCTTTACTGTAAGCCCGTTTAACCGACGTCTTTGGATTGTTGACCGACGAACTCGAATTTCCAGACTCAGACTCCTCATCTTTATCCAACACTTGATCGACCACCTTTTTTATTAACTTGGACTCATGATCAGTGTCAGATGATGTATAAGTGATGTCAATGTTTTCTGGTAACTCATCAGTTATATCAGACTTCAGTTTTATATTGACTGCCTTTTGGACTTGCTCCTCATTTGGTTTTCTGGGAGAATATCCTTCCCAGATCGGAGGCGGACACTTGTTGTAACTAACACTCTGTTTCTTACCAGTATCCTTTTTCTTCGGCTTCTCATCTTTAAATGCTTCAAAACCTGCATCAGTTGGATAAATTCGGTCAATAAGAAAGTCAGAACTAGCATAACTCTGTAATAATCCTCTGATTCTCTCATTTTCTATCTTTTCAGTTTCCAACTCTTGCTTCCACTTTGCACTTTCTTCAATATAGAAATTGATAGCTTTCTGCTTCGACATCATCACAACATTCAGCATTGTCAGTGCATCCTCTCTTTCAGAATTAGTCTTTTGCAGACCAGTTACCATTCTGTTCAATACATCGTATGATTCCTTCACGTAATTGAGATCAAACAGTAACTTTTCAATCATCTTGTCTTTCTCACTTAGTTTTTCATCTTTTTCTGCACACTGCTTGCAAGACTCTAAACATTTTAAACAAGGCTTGATAACTTCCACAATCTTTTCTACTTCAATGATCTTTTCGACTTCAACAATTTTCTCAACTTCAACAACTCTTTCATTGGCTTCAACCACCTTTTTTTATCACTTGAAACACTTCTTTAGCAAATTGAACTTTGTCACTATGTTCAGAATTTCTTTCTTGATCAATACTTTCACATTTCTTCTTTTTCTGCTCTTTTGCTGCTCGTCTCTCCTTCAGCTTATCCAAACGATCTGCAAAATAAAATTGAAAACTTTCAGGAGATAATTGAGTTTTTGCAATATTAATATGTTTTTCTTCCTCTTCATCACCACTATCATCAGTTGGTGAATGATCAAACTCAATTGTCTTTTCTGAGCTATCTTCTGAAGAATCAGAATCAGATGGTGATTGATCAACAAATGTTGTTCTATCTGAATTTTCAACTGAAGTCTCGGATTCTTCTTCTTGACTCTTAGCCTTAACACCAATCATATTCATCCATTCTGTAAATAATTTAGGTTCTTGGACGACATTTGCAACTAAAGCAACAACTTTTGAATCTGGTGAAAGGTATTTGTCCCACCTGAAACCTTCTGCCACTTTTTCATCATCTTGATCAATGATACCATAATAAGCTTTCTTATTTGCATCTTCGATCATTCTAGCATGAGCAGTTTGTGGCTCTTTTTGTTGTTGTGGTTGATGAGCAACTTGTTGATATATGGCTTTTCGATAGTAATCATCTTTTCCAAATGGATTCTTTGCTCCACTAGCTTCTTGATTTTTGCATTCTCTTTTGAAATGACCTTTCTCCCTGCAACGAAAACACGTAACTTTAGATTTATCAAAACCCAATGTAGAAACATGTGCATCCAGAAAATCATTTCTTCATGTAATCATTTTAAACTTTTCTGCTCTCCTCAAGACACTCGCTAAACACCATTTGATGTCCATGAGCTCCATCTCTTCAGCATCGATCTGATCGTAATCCTCTTTTGTCAGCATAGGATTTCCGATCCTTCCAGCGACCAGTCCCTCATAGGTCTCCAGAACTGTAGCAAGTAATGTCATGTGATCTTTTGCAACTTCTTCAGAAATACTCTGACCATTTGGAAGATTCAATGCAATATTGCACTGTATCACACAACCATTTCCAGTTTTTGAACTTTGATGCTGAAAACTTGTAGTTGAACTCTTTGGATTCACACTTGGATATGAAGAGATTCCACTACCGCTGTTTGGACTTTGATTGACTGAATCAGATGAATTTCCAGCACTAAAAGCAGTTTGGATTTTAGGACTCATTTCAACCTCTTGAACATTACCTTTGTAATACATTTTACATCTTGTTGATTACTCGGGTTGTTCATCCTTGCAATCTTTTCCTGTTCAAGATCCTGACTTTCAATCTTTTCAATGAACTGTGAAATAGTCAATCTATCATATTCCCAAGTGTTCTTCAAGATCATCAAAAATGTACCCCACTCTTTTTGAGGTAAAGCATCAGCTAACTTGTCGACCCACTCATCTTGAGTTTTCTCTATTCCCAACAAAGACATAGATCGAACTAAGTGGCAATATCTTTCAATCAGCTTCTTTGATGTTTCTCCTGCCAAGCTTGAAAACAAATCAAATTCTTTCTTTAGCAATGCTTTCTTGCTCTTAATCATTTTCTCACTACCCTCAAATTTAATCTTCAATGCATCCCAGATTGAACGTGCAGTGTTTCATGTTGAAGCAAGATAAAAATGTCTTCCTTTACAACTTGCTGTAACAAACTGATCATCATTTTTCTGCTTTATACATATCTCTCTCTTTGTCATTCAGTTCAGAAATTGCTTTTGTAACACCCAAATCTGTACGCGGTCTAACATACTTCTTCTCAATGCATTCCCAAGACCTCAAATGATTGGCTTGTACCCAGTTTTCAAATCGATCTTTCCATCCATAATATTCCTCGATTCCCATAAGCTTCGGGGGCTTTTGCAACATTCCGGTTTCGTTTTCCATGTTCATGCTTTGAGCAATGGCAGCCGGAGTAGTTGGAGATGAAGCAAACGCATTGTAAAATTCTTCGTCAGACATTTTCAAACGAAATCAAGTCCTTCAAACGAAATTACCCTGCAAACAAACTTCAAACGAAATTAGTGGCTTTCAAACGAAATCAGGTAATTCCGTGCGGAATTACCCAGTTTTCAAGCGGAATTAATTTTTGAAACGAAATTATAATTTCGTTTGAATGATTTCAAACGAAACTACTAATTCCGTGCGGAATTAGCTGATCTTTCAAACGAAATTACATAAATGATGATAATTCCGTACGAGATTAAAGTCCACTTTCAAACGGAATTAAGATGACGTCATCATTTTCGAACAGAAATTCATGCGAAATTAAGAATTTTGTCAATTTTAGATTGAATTATGGTCCAATTCTCTCAAGGATTCATTAAAACACTGTTTTGCTTGATATATGTGAAATTCAGATCATTTTAACCGTTAAAACTTGTTCTATTGATAAAAGAAGGTGTAGAAGTAAGAAATTGAGATGAAATCAGGCTGAAAACAGTTGAACTCCTCCTCCTGAGCTCTGATACCAGTTGTAGGATCGTTGTCGGACCCGAAATGAGTTGATCAGAGGTGTTCTACTCAGAATGAACGGCGGAAACATACATAATGAGTTGAATTCAGCTAGATTTACACTAATAACTGTCTTTGTATTGATTCTGAAACGATTACAGATTTGAAGACACTTCGACAGAGCTTCGCCGTCGGAAAACACTACAACTAATTTCGTATGGAATGACACGAGATTACAACTATTTATAGACATGGTAATTCCGCATGAAACATGCTGCATACGGAATCACTTACACACGAAATTAATACTCATGTGATATTATAAACTAATTCCGCACGGAATTACTGAATGATGTCTTCATGCGGAATTAACCATTCATGCGAAATTAGCTCTTTGTCATAATTCCTCGATCTTCGTGCCATGTGCAATGCAAGACTCGATACAAGACGAAGTCGACAGACGTATGCACCAACAGAAGACATTCATATTCCGCAATCGAAATGACTCATCAAAATAAGGGTGATTCCCGCCTTTGGTGACGAATTTCAATCCATCCGTCATGTTATTTTGCACGAAATTTACCATCAAGTCAAGGGTGACATCCATATCTTGATGGGAATTTCTACTTCGTATTCTAGTGGATCCATGTTGACGACTCGAGATTATATCTTGTTTCGTTCAATAAACCACATTTTGGGGAAGAAATTTTCAAGCTAGGATTGATATCCACACCTTGATGACTGGTTCCATTCTTCGATTTTCGATCTCGCCAAAGTTTCGTATTTTCAATCAGATTAGGGACATTTATTAACCGGAAGGGTAAAATACCGTTAACCGCCTAGCGACGAGAGTATTATACCTATTAGACCAAAGCATGTCTCCCTAATTCAGAAGGACTTGCGATTCACTTTGGAATACTCAAAGTTTCTAAACCCGAAGCACTCCAATACTTATCAAGCCTCTCTTTTATATTAACTTAACTTTTATGCGATTTAATACTTGTTACCTAATCATCGTTTTTACACAATAAATTAATACATGCATACTGATACGTTATACTTGATTCGGGATTACTGGACATTCTTATGTGATAAACTGGTCATTAGCTTCTTAAGAAGCCACACCTTAACATATATAGTGCTTGTGAAGCACTATAGGAGTGACGCACCACCACATGGATTTGTGGTTATGTTAAGTTAAACTTTTACGGATATTTTCATAGCAACGAAATGATGACATGTGCTATGATTAGATGACGCTTGCGGACATGTTGGGTTGGCAATTTTTGTCATTAACTTCGGGAGAAGCCTCACCTTGACATATGTAGTGCTTGTGAAGAACTATAGGAGTGACACACCGCCACATGATTTGTGGTAATGTCAAGACCTTCATTCATACATTACGGATCTTTTCATAGCAACGGAATGATGACATGTGCTATGATTAGATGACGCTTGCGTTAAACGTTGGGTTGACATTTTGCCATTAACTTCGGATGAAGCCTCACCTTAATATATATAGCGCTCGTGTAGCGCTATAGGAGTAACGCCCGCCGCATGAACTTGCGGTCATGTTAAGACATTCATATATACTTGTGGACATGATGTTTGACCAGTGAGATCACATGCCAGTAATGCGTTAATCTAGTTAAATAAATATCTCGTGTGGACTATTCAAAGACTTTAATCATACTCATACTTATAACCTCTGTCCTACTTAAATACCAATCATGCTTACATACTTAAATTACTATACGTTATCATTCTCACTCGTAATACGTTAATAAACCCTGACCCATACACTACTAGTACAAACTATGCAGATCATGCACAGACCAAAGATAATCACGGATGCATACATGATTATATTGGTAGACGCATGAAAACCATACTAGGTTCTCCTGTGTATACTAACACGGAACGTAACATGACATCGATTTGTGAAACAAATGTAGCAAGGTATGAACATGGTGGATACGCCGCTGATACTTCCTATATATAAGTGTTCCTTCCATGTTACCAAACGTTCGTATAAACGTGTCATGAGAAATTCGGTATTTCCTTGGACCTCATCGAATACAAACTTTGATCACCCGCAATCTATTCTCGGTTATACACGCACATACTTCGAAATGCTAACTTTTTCTAAAGTCTTTCACTTGAATAAATTTCGGGACGAAATCCTCTAAAGTAGGGGAGACTGTAACGCCTCGTAATTTCTTATTTATTTTTATAAATAAAAATTTGTACTCTACGTTCGAGGCGTTGATTATCATAAAAAAATAGTATTTTAAACATATTTGATGTTCGCATAACCAATCGTCCAAACGACGTATTTTTTAGCATTTTTCGACTTAACATTATATCTTACGACATATTATGGCAAATCGGGTTCGAGAAACGGGCTCGTAGGAGCTGGCGGGCCACTTGAAACACGATATTGGGCTTGTGGGCCTTGGGCCCAAGCCCAAGCCCACTAAACAAACCCTAAATATTTAAATGCAATAAAACCCTATCTCCTCATTTGTGAAAACACTGCCCCAAAGAGCAATACAGCCGCTACCCCTTTCTTTTTCCCTCCCAATCCCCTTTGTCTGCACCTTATCCAAACCACATAAACATCCTTTCTCCATTTTCAATCACCACACATATCACACACAATTGTGTGTGTAGTTATCAGAGGAAACGAGGGAGGAAGATGAACCAATGAGTTTCATGCCGACCGCGGTTGCCGCAGGGGCGGAGCATGGTGGTGCGCACAGGCAGCAGTGGTGAGTCGGAACACCGACGACAACCAAACCCACACTCCCGCTTCTTCTCCGACCAGCCAAACACCCCCCCTTTCGATTTCCGGCGACAAGTTCAGAAGAGAGAGAGAGAGACCTACGGACCAAGGAGGGCCGACGTCCACTCGCCGGTGACGCCTCCGGTGATATTGTTCTCCGGCCATGATAATGACGACGATGCGAAGATGATAATGATGTTCCGACGAGGTTTAGATCGTAAATCAGACCATGTAGGACTTGATCGGTTCGCTTTCCATGGCTCCAGCAGATCCGACGGTGCCTCTCCACTTCTGACAAGCGCTGGTAGTGTTTGGTGGTGATTACTTTGTTCAAACTTCAGAAATGATGTTTTGGTTCGGGATTTAGCAGTCAGATGTCCAGATTCAGATTCAGTTTCGAGTTTTGCTTCGAGTCCGAGTCGACTCGGTCAACACCCGAGCCAACTCGGGTCAACTCAGTCAGCCGATTAATTCAGTCTTGGTCGCACAAGTTCCGGTCAAAGCTGGTCAAAGTTGGTCAAACAGTCAACATGGTCAATGCGGTCAAACCCAGTCAACTATTGGGTCAACGAGTTAAAAACGAGGTTCGGTGTAACAATGGCGCGAATATTAATTTTATTGTTTTGTATTTAATTAACATTTTAATCACGGAACCGAACTCTATAACTTGTAAATAACAATACATAAAAATCTATATCTATACATTGTTGTGTTCATTGTTGCGTTTTGAAAAATATATCGACAACTTGTGTTGTCGGGATCGTCTAAAAACAGAGGAAACTCTGTCCGTTTTTAGTAAAAATATGTAAAACAAAACGTATTAATTTGTAAAAGAGTTAAATGCCATTTTAGTCCCTGTGGTTTGGGCCATTTTGCCAGTTTAGTCCAAAGGTTTCATTTTTAACCTGTGGGTTCAAAAAGGTCCCACAGTTGCCATTTTAGTCCACTGAGTTAACTTCATCCATTTTTTCTGTTAACGAGGAGGCCAATTTGGTCATTTTATATGGTTGAATTGCCCTTTTAGTTAACAGAATTACATACAAAATGACCGAATTGGCCTTCTCGTTAACAGAAAAAATGGATGAAGTTAACCAAGTGGACTAAAATGGCAACTGTGAAACCTTTTTGGACCCACAGGTTAAAAATGAAACCTTTGGACTAAACTGGCAAAATGGCCCAAACCACAGGGACTAAAATGGCATTTAACTCTTTGTAAAAAGAAACATATCAAGGTTCAAGCATTTTTATAAAGTAAATACAAATGTATATTTATGTTAACAACACTTCTATAACCTTCATTTGCGCGTGTGAGGTGACCTCGGTGTTCCATCATTCAACCTTCAACTCTTCACGGAACTACCAAAAGAAGCTTTGCAAAACAGTGAGCATACTCGGCCCTTTTTACGTTTTAACGCATTTTTGGGGTGCAACATGTATACAAAATCCACTTTACACCATTGATTATAATCAAACACACAATTCATCGAACACGTTCGTTGTTATGCTTAGGTTGTTAATACTTGTTAGTTTCAACTTGTATTCCTATGATATTGTTATGCTTAGGCTGTTTATGCATGCTAGTTTAAAAATCATAATTTCATACTATTTGCTATGTTTAAGTTGTTTATGTATGCTCGTTTCGACGTGAATAATAATAAATGCTATGTGAATTTGAGACAAACTTTTATACTTATAGTTATATTCAAACTTGTATGCTCGCCAGTGCTTTTGTACTGATCCATGCTTTTAATACATGTTGCAGGATTGTGACCGATGATTCCAGTAGGAATGCCTAGAAACGCATTTAAACTTCATTGCTCGTTGCGTTGTAATTTCCTTTCAATCCTGTTGTATTCTGTTTCCAATACTTGTAATAATTAATTATCAATGAAATGAAATTTAATTATTTGAATACTTATTGTGCATTATTTATTTTAATCTTGTGGTATTCTAGTTCAAACCATGTAAAATGTAATTATTAAACACTTGACCCAAAATAGTGTTATGAAGTCTCTTGCAATCTACACACTTCGTCTCATCCCGATGTTTCCGCCATCGGTTGGGGTGTGACATAGAGGTTGTGTAGAGGACGACCATGATGACAGTTAGCATTCTGACCAAGTCAAACCAGAATCAGGTAAGATCCGAACCCATCTGCATGTTTCATTCTTTGTTTGGTTAGGGTTGGACCTCTCTTCTTATGGCATGGTGAGCACTAAAGTTCACCTGTTGTTTATATTGTTCATTGTTGCTCAGTGCGGCAGTCTTGCATCAAAAAACAACATCATGATATTATTGCAAATGATATAAGATAGTGGAAGGTCACACGAACAAGAATCAGAATCACTTAAAACACATTATGACATAATTGAAATAATCACAAGAAAGACACACGGACAAGAACTAAATGGATACAATTTCATAAAATTAATAATAATATATTGGATACTCTATATAAATCTGTATTAGGGCTTGAATCTAACACATTTAATTTGTATAAGTTGTTTTGAATGTTAATGATCTATTTAGTGATCTGCTTGTAAGAAAATAGATTCAAAAGTAAAATTTTCAATTAAAATGTGGAACCGTAAAATAGACAAATTATGACAGTTAACAATTAAATAAATGTTCCAAACAAGAACTGATAACGAAAAAACTATATCCAACATTTGGTCAAGCAATTACTTTTTTGGCTTTAATAAATATTCAATTCTTATTTCGCAAACCATGTATTGTTATGGTAAATTACATGTCATCCTATTGTCAGACCACCATGAAGGATGATTACCCGGATTCTACTGTAGTTGTAGAATTGATTTTGAAAGAAGATGAGGTGGGAAGATTGTAGTCGTTGGTTGAAAAGACTTCTTTTGGAACCAAAGGATTGTGTATCATCTTCTACACCCCCAAAAGACTTGGTTTCTAAGGTTAATGGTGCAGTTTGTGCAAATGAAATTGAGACAAGTGAATACTCTGATTGACAGGTATACTCTTTGTTGTTTCAAATAAATGAGATATTTGAATGTATTTTGGGTAATATTGTGCAATATTAGATATGGCAGACTTGTACCTGGGTTACTTTGAGTTATGGTTTATCCCTAACGGGTTAAATGAAATGATTTGGCTAGAAAAAAGAAAATGAGTCAAATGGATTAAACGGGTCAAAGATGTGTATTTATAAATTATAATGCATACAACATGGTTTTGTGATCATATTTACCGTGTTAACTGTTTATAAAATATCTACATCGTATTCATGCTTCATTATTCTCTCAATTTGTGCATATTGAACTTTTGGCCACCTCGATAGGCATGCTTTATAAATTGTGAAATTGTTATCCAGGATACAGTTGCTTTAGCTCCGGTAGTAGTGCAAAATACAACCTCCTAGAAGAGTTGCTGTGGAATATTCGAGTTCTCAATAATTATCTTAATTAAAAGTGCTATTTATATTAGATTTTGTTACATAACCAACTCTTTAGTCGCCTTCTATAATGAAATTATAGCACACAATTTGGTGATAGTTTTTAAATCATATACTCGCTTACACGAATGCGGCTTATACTTGGTTGGTTTCTTGAATGCAGGTGCTGACTAAAACAGGCTTCTATTTGTTTGATTATCTCAAAAGGCTTCTTAATAATCAGGTTAACTTTAGTATGCTTCAATTGGTTTTTTAGTATATATTTACCTTGATGGTTTATTAACCCTAATCAATTAATTGTGGTCAACAGAGACGAGGCAGATCAGATTCGATCAACAATAGAAATGGATGACATTGAATCAAACAACTACGTAAACTATATTCCTTTTTATCTCTTTGTTTTACTTTTGGTAATTAAAGTTGAATTAAATTCACTTGATTTTATGTACAAAAGATTAGCCGTTTTATTTTTATCTTCTTTTTCTTGAATATTTGTATGCAGGTGCAAAATAAAAAGGTCAAATTACACATACAAGGTGCATATTACAGGGCAAGAGGTAGCGAAGGCTGTGTTTTGGTTTTGTTATGTTGTAATTCTATACTCTAAATTTGAATGTAGATTATGAAAGATGAAGTTTGAATGGTATTAGTACTTCACATTTCATTCATTTTGATTGAAAAAAAAATCTAATTTTGTGATGTGTAGACGTTTTTGATGTTTAGGGGTATAGGGTGTTTGACGGAAACGTGTCCCAGTTGATTGGTCCTATGCGCAACGCGCATGAGTGAATAAACCTAGTTATAAACAATAAGAATAAATCAAAACATCAAATCAGCCATTACAATAGTGACTATCTTTCCTTCAATATAAACAAAATAGACAATAGAATAAATCAAAACATCAAATCAGTCATTACAATAGTGACTTTGACCCTTCAAGAATTGGTCAAGTGCGAATATTTAATAAGTAGGCGTAATCTATTTTTTTCCCTCTAGATATAAAATGAGTTTGAAACGAAATCGGGTGCATGACGTAAGCGTTAACTTATTGTGTATTTAGAATATGGGGTGTGAAGGGCTTAGGTCGGGGGCATTGCTTGACATGTGACAGGTGTGAGCTCCACCAGTCCACACCCAAAAAAGTCAGGTGTGATAGGGGCGTGGCTAGGTGGCGTTGGGGTGCCATGTGGCACCTAAATTTCTTTTTTTATATTAATCGTAGAATTTACTAAATAATTTTAAAAACACGTTTTGTTTATATTAAATAACTACAAAAAAATTACATCATAAAAAAATCAATCATCTTTATCTTCATCTTCGTTGAAGTCGAATGGAGGAAGTGTTGAAACATGTTTTACCAAATCAGCTTGAAGGTTTGACTTTATTTGTCTTGACTCGATTAGATATTGGTTTTGCGTTCTGTTTTCGTCACTAATGTATTCGTTATTTGTTTTGGGCTCCTCGCCATAATATTCAACAATTGCACGCCCTTCATCCTCTAAAATCATGTTGTGTAGAATGATGCACGCGTACATCATGTTTCTTATTTGATCTTTTTCATACAATCGACAAGGCATGCTCAAAATGCGCCACCTTTTCTGCAAAACACCAAATGCTCGATCGATGTCTTTGCGTGCCGCCATCTGAACTTTGTTAAACTTTATTCTTTTAGGATATAGGGTTCCATCTCTTGAAAACGATTTTAGAAAAACATCATACTCAGGGTAAATTTCATCAAGATAGTACGAATACTTGTATTCAACCCCATTTGCAAAAAAAAAGTTCCTTTCGGTCCAATACCATTTCTTAGATTATTGAATAGGGGCGAGTTATGTATAATGTTTATATCGTTATGTGAACCGGACATACCAAAGAAAGCATGCCAGATCCAAAGATCTTGTGATGCAACCGCTTCAAACATCATAGCCGACATCTATGATATCCACTTGTGTGAGAACCTTGCCATGCAGTTGGACAAAGTTCCCATTCCCATTTCATACAATCTAAACTACCGATCATCCCGGGGAGACCATGATATTCAGCTTGATGTTCTAAAATTTGTTGCATATCACTAAACGTCGGTTTTCTCAAATATCTTTTCATATATAGTTCAATGATATACGTACAAAAATTGTGAAGACTTTCCCTATTCACTCGTGCCGACATTTTTAAATAGTCATCCATTATGTCGGAAGTATTGCCGTAAGCCAATTGTCTTAGGGCGGCCGTAACCTTCTACCACGGGGTAAATCCTAAATTACCACGCGCATCGGGTCTATGTCGGAAAAAAGCATAATTATCCTCTAAATTCTTTGTTATTCTTAAAAATAAATTTTTACTCATATGAAAACAACGCCTAAACATTCTTTCATCATACGTTGGTTCGGGTGAGAAATAATCGCTTACCAGCAAATCATTTGCAGTTCCGCGTTCACGAACAATATACTTCCTCCGTTTGGGTTGGGGTTGGGAAGTCCCTTCATCTGCATCTTCAACAATACCTTTCATCACCATTGTCACTGCTGATAATATTAATTCCGCCCCAACGTAGGATGTGGATGACAAAATAAATTTATCTTACGAATCGCTTGAACTTGAAGAATCCATTTTATATATTTTGAATTTTTGGATGGTAAAAATGAGTAAGAAATGTTTGGACTAACCAACTCTGGTGCATCTCCAAAAAAAAAGTATTACCGATTTAACGACTGTAGTTGGGATCAAAATTTTCACCATGTGCTTAACCATGCTGCATATAGTTGCTCAATTGAAGAATCAACATAAAATGAGAAACAGATATGGAGTTAAGCATTGAAAAACAATTGATTGGACAGAATCTATAAATAATATACATACTACTTGAAACGATGATATATAGTTATGGAAGATGGAAACAGAAACCCTTTGAAGGAACACAAATCGTATCCCCTAGGGGCAGAAGTAACACCCTCGGAGCCTGGCTCGGTGTAAGTACTGGTGGCTAGATCCTCCATCATCTCAAGACACTGAGCGGCTGTCTTGGTCTTCATCATGTTGCCTCCTGCTGTGGAGTCAAGCAGTCTGTTAGTCGCTTCAGAAACTCCGTTATAGAATTTCTCCATGACTCTCCACTCCTCAAGGAGATGGTGTAGGCACTTGTTTAGCAGCGCCTTAAACCTATCCCAAATCTCGTATAAATACTCCCCTGGCTGCTCAGTGAATGCGTAGATGAGATTTCTAAGATGAGCAGTTTTCATAGGTGGGAAGTATTTCTGTAGGAATTTAGACCGAAGATCATTCCAAGTGGTAATTGCTCCCTGTGGGAGGGAGTCCAACCATATAGCAGCCTGATCAGTGAGTGAGAATTGAAACAAACGAAGATGAATGGCCTCCTCAGTGACGCCTGTAGGTCCCTCGGAGGTTGAGGTTAAACCTTATCCTTGTTATGTTTAACACTCTAGCAAGTGCGGAATCCAAGCTAGAATGCAAACCGATAGTTTAGATGAAAGCACAAGTTACAAAGAGAAAGAGTAGACACGCAATATATCAAAGTTTTCTCTTGTATTTCAGTGGACACGGTTACAGCCCTTGACCAAACTGAAATGCTCTCTACAAGACTTGGTTCACTCACAATGCTCTCACAAATGTCTCTAAGTGTCTTACTGTGAACTGAACCATAACATGGTATATATATACCCATAACAGATAACATGCTCGAAGGATCAGAAATTCTGGTCGAAGGATCATCTATCGACCATAATCTCTCCGAAGGATCCATACATACCTCGAAGGATGATGTATCCTTCGAGGTCCATATGTATCCATCGAAGGTTTGTCTTTCGAGGTCATCGAAGGATACAAACCATCCTTCGATGACATCCTTCGAAGCATACAATCTTACAAACATAGTGTTGACTGTTTGGCCAAGTCAAACCAGGAGGATGGTTGACTTGGTCAAACCTACATTCAAACACTTAAACAAACCAACACAAGACGTAAACAAGGCTAACAAAAGACATCGTTTATAACATTACAAAATACAGACAAAGTACAGACACAAGTGCACCAACAAACTCCCCCTTGGCTGTAGCTTTGTCTCGATTTTCGTGTCTTTAAGTCTCGGACGTCCTTTCAACTGTCAAATGATGTGATGACCATGCACTTCCCGCATTAACCAGGAGATTGAAGCAGTACAAGGCCATCTTCTGAAACTTCATTGCTTGATCCCGATCCCGAACCAAGTAGTTTATCTCATGATCCTTCAGAACAATAATATCCGATCTGGACATGTTAGTAATCCACATCGGATCTATTATTCTAAAGTTCTCCTGACTATCTCTGAATAGGATCACGGCTTCTCCAGAATCCGCATCGTAGACCCAGCAACGAAAGTTTCCTAGAAAGTCAGTCTTCATCTTCAGCAAAGGTATCTTCTTCATCACTTTTGGAGGATCATACACCAAACGATAGCGAGCAGTGTTTGTTTCTGGATCAAGTGTAAATCTGATCTGCTCGTATCTAGGAAACTGTGGCTTGTATAGAGGATCCTTCCAGCCCCTTCTTCTTTCCAACCTGATTTTCTTAGCAAACAGATCCACCATCTTTTCTTCGTCTCGATTGATAACATCTAGTTGAGCTAAAACTGCAACATCATAGTACGGAAGTGAAAGAATACTGAGAAGAGTTCTGAAATACTGAAGACCATTTTCTCGTTTCACGACCATGCAGTGAAGTTCCTTAACAAACATCCAACTAATAATGCGACCCCGAGCCCGATTCTTTTCCAGACTCATATAATTAACCTGATCCAACGGAGCGAGCGGAGGAGGATTCCTAGCAAGGAAATCCGCTCGCCATTCATTCACTGTCTTCTCACGGTTTTCTTGAGCTGTCGGAGAATCTGAAGAAAGATTGGCAAATTCTGCTGTCTTTTCTGCCACATAATCATCATCAAGAGCATTCACCTCCGCATTGTCTTTCCCAACATAGATAGGACGTTCAGGATCCGAACCGATGAAGATTTCATCAATTGTAGAGAAATCGGTTTGGTCCTGAACCAACGGAGTAGCATCAATCATGCTTACAGCAACCTCATCCAATTCCGTCAGAGCCAGTACCTGTTCATCAGACATTTCGGTAACATGTTCTCCCTCTTCTAACAGTTCACCCGTGACTGGATGATACCGCTGAGTACCTGAGGATTTAGGGAGATCTGCAAACGTTTCTGGTTCCAGACTAACATGCTCATGCCCTGTAGAAGTTCCCAGTGTTTCTGTCTGCTCAGATGGGCCAGTAGTAGCTGTGGAAGGAGCAGTAGGAGCATCTTGAGATGTACCAGACCCACCTGCAGCCCCGGATGCAGTTGCACCGGAACCTGAGGCAGCTGGTTGATCCGGATTTGCTGCATCATCATCCTTGTCATCCTCACGCCTTGAGGGTACAATGCCTAATGCATTGCATCTTTCATTCCACAGCGTACCTACTTTGTATTCCAACTTCTTGAAGTTTGCTTGAACAGGCTTGAAGCCTTCTATTAATCGATCATCGCGATTTTTATAGCGCTCTGACAGCTCTTCATGCTTCTTCCTTAGTGCTTTTGCCTCATTCTCCAACACAGTACTATGCCTTTTCATTATCTCGACCTCCCTATCACGAGCCCTGTTGGCTTCTTTCAACTTTTCAATTTCTAGGGCCGGTTCTTTAATCTTGAGATTCTGAGCATTAACAATTGAACACAGCGTGTTGTGTGCCTCCACATCTCGTGTTCGTTGCACACGATACTCTTCAATCGTTCTTGTATGCCGACCAACTATGGAACCCAATTCACTGACTTGTTCAATCAGGAATTGAATCTTTTCAGATTCAGATAAACCAGACAAAGTCTCTGCCAGAGTCGGTCGCGAAGGCTCAGGTCCTAAGGAGCCAGACTGACCAGCCTGACCAGAAGCACCTGTAGGACCAGTAATAACAAGAGTAGGTCGGACATGTGTACCTGAGGCGGGAGTTGCAGGCGGCTGTTGATCAACAGTCACCGTGCGCGTCCCAGAGGACCTCTGAGGAGAAGACATCAGCTCCAGCGTCTCTGATGCAGTCAGTTGATCACTAACAGGAGGAAGCTGTTGCTCAGGAGCAGATGAAGGCTGAATAGAAACTGGAATAGAGGAATCACCAGCAGTTTTCTTTGATGAACGAACACCCTGTCTTTTTGCTTTCCTCTTTCTAACAAAACCCGGAGAAGTAAGGAGATAATCCTCATCCTTGTCAGATTCTCCAGTTCTAACCGTCTTCTCTATTCGCTCAAAACGAGGATTCCCGCGACTATCATAGACCTTTTTCATTCCTGGAGGAGGAGGATTATCATCCTCAGACGATGAACCATCGTTACCAGAACCTCCTTCCTCTTCAGAAGACGAACTACTTTCATCAATCAGCTTCCTCGGCTCATCAACCTTTCCTTTCCCTTTGTCAGTCGCAACATTACCTGACTGACTAGTAGGATCACCAGCTCCACCTGCACTACCGCCTGTTTCAACAACCACAGTACCACCATCACCACCTGCACCAATACGAGCATCAGGATCTACAAACTCTCCCTGAACTTCTTCAGCAGCAACATTAACATCAACCTCAACACGTGCTGCAGCACTAGAACTGCCAGCAGACTTCCTTGTTGCTTTAATTCCATGTTTAGCCCCGAGCTGCGTGTCAGCCAAAGCGATCAACCTTGGCTCTTCATTATCAGAATCACTCGCGTCTCGACGCCATTTGTTGTTCTGTGGTGCCTCGTAGTTCGGAACATCGAGATGACCAATAAGCTTTCTAATTGGATCCGATTCCGTATAGGCGGACATGGACTTGAATATCAGCAGTGTACGCTCATTCATTGGATTGACAGGTAGAACATCTGCTTCAGCCTTTGGAAGATCAGGAATCTGATCATCAATCATCATCTGCAGAAATCTGGGATATAGCCAGAATTTGGTAGATGTTCGTTGGGTTGCAGACGGGAGGGGCCTTCGAGCATTTTCCTTCAGATTGTCGAAGATATAGCGAGATATGTTGAACGGCTTGTTCAAAATCAAAGCCGTAAACAATCCAGTTAAATCAATCGGCGACAGATCATATCCAGAACGCTTGTTGCTCAGGCAATGAATAAGGATATGCAACAAGAACTTGTATCGAAGCGGCATATACTTCTTGTTGATCTGATTTGCAAGAACGTTGTCGCTGTACCGTAGCCTCATCAGTAAGCCCCGCTGACATTGTAAATCAATTGAAGTAGGATCTTCTGGTTGATCTCCAAGCTGTAGACGTGCTCTGATGGTGTTCTCTGTAATTACCACGGGTCTCCCAGCAACTGATCCATTAATCACTTCCTTATTCTCCACTGTTTCAACCACAGCCGAATTCCAGAACTCCTTGATATGCGACTGATAGGCAGTGTGCTGTGTAGTGATCGCATAGTTGATACGAGCGCGATGAAGGTACTCCATAATTCCTGTGAATTCCGAACTGATCTTGCCTTCCGGTTGTAAATAAGCAGCCATGTTATGTCTAGATTCAGACATAGATTCAACCTCAGATTTCTCCTTCTTTGTTGGCTTTGCCCGTTCCTTTCTCACCTTTGGTGCCATTTCTGTACATCAAAACATTGACACGTAATGAGAAAAAGTCAAACAGTCAACAAGAATTCCACACTTAGAGAAATTTCAATTTCTTGAAAAATTACTAAGTGTTGAACCCTCGAAGGATGCTATTTGGCCATCGAAAGATTGAAGCATGGCTCGAAGGATGACAAACTGTTCGAAGGATGTTGCTTTCCTCGAAGGATAACATTCCTTATCGAAGGATCATCTTTCGAAGAATCAAGAATTTGAAAGATGTCTTGATCATTCGAAAGGTCTGATCAATCGAAGGATGAATCCTTCGAACAACTCAACATCTTTCGAGTCTCAGTTCGAAAGATGTTTTGCAACACATCTTTCGAGGTGAGAGACAACATCCTTCGTGTTGACCTTCGGCAACACTGTTCATCGGTGATTTTCTGGTGGGTAATTTAAGTTTAATTCCGGCAACAGTTTTAAGAGGGTTTTAATTATGTTTCATACCAGATAACAACTACATCAAAATCTATTTAAAACATCAATTTTGGAATCAACTCGAACACTAAATACAACCCGGATAATAACCATAAACACATTCCACTGATTTAAACCAAAAGCCACACCAAGTTCTGTTTAACCCAACCCAAAAAACCCTAGACACCATGATTCAAACACAACTCTGATATGAACATCAAAATCTTATCACTAACATGTTTTCAACATTTCCACATTACATTCAACACCTATCATTCATCATCTTAAAAAAATAAGAACAATAAGAGAACATAACATGATCAGATTAAGATTTCACAATATTGTTTGTTAATAGTTTCAGGATTATCCTACCGAGTGTTGTATGAAAATCCTGATTCTTTAACTTGATGAAAAATTTTGGCAGAGTTTCGGGGTAATGAGAGGTTTTGTGTGATGAATTTTGAAACTGTTAAGTGCAAATGAAGAAGATGATACCTTTATATAGTCTGACCTCGAAAGTCGAACCATCACGAAAGATCCATGACCTTTCGAAAGATGTAAAGGTGATTCAAAAGATCAACTTTGGGTCGAAGGATCCCTATCTGGATCGAAAGATACCAGATATTTGAAAGATCTGGATTGAAGGATACCAGATATTTGTTGTTATCCTTCGAAAGATATCTTTCAACCTTATCCATCTTTCAACAAGATCTGATCAGCTCGAAAGATCAATTTGGTCAAATCCTTCGTTGACCAATTCATCTTTCGACTGAGATGATTGACTTTCGTTGACTTTCTTTGACCATCTGATCTTTCGAGGGCCATTGCTTCCTCGAAGGATCAGATTTCCACCAACACTTTGGATTTTTTTTGGGAATTTCCAATTCAAACCCTTCAAAAATTTAGAGGTTTTCAGAAATGACCATTTTGAAAAATTGTCCGTTATGAAGTTCTGCAAAGGTTAGTTTTATGAAGTATCTCGGCTTGCCAGGTATCGGATCGAGCACCAACATCAGTTAATCAAAAATAATATTAAATTGAAAATCTTTTTGGATTTTTGATAAAATAAAAGACAACAATTTTAATATCCTTTGAATGTTATCAAACGACATCACCGCTAATGTCGTGCTGATATGCACCAAACGACAAAACTGTTTAAAATAAGACAATAAAACTAAGCAGTAAATAAATATGTACAAACACAACAATATTTTTGCGAGTTTCTGGCGAAGAGAATCATATCAGCTTGCGGTCTTTTGTCAAAACACATTTCCTTTTAAAATTCTTTTACAGAAGTGGATAAGTATTCTACCACAATTACCGATATTGTTGTCCACTTAAACTCAGCGATCAAGTGTAATCATAATACAATGAGATACATTTAAGGTATGATTTATACTTACCGACCGGTGTTCATCCACTCACGACACATTCCCGTATCAAGGTATGCACGAGAGTTCATCTTACTGGGGAGTATACCATTTATCATCCGTTTTTAACGTATATAAAATGTGAACAAGTCACTTATTTGAGTTGAAAACAAGCCCTATGTGATAGAATCACTTATTGATGAGGAACTTGATTTTCGATGCATGATGGCACAAGAGCAAGTCCGTGAACAGGTCAGTACTTCCGTACAGCAGAGAGACGAACTTGACTCCCGGATACTTGTGATATTTTATCACTTATTTTGTATGGACATGTGATTGTTTATCACTTATTGAGGTCGAATGCAGTATGAATTATGTACACGTATGTATGGTATCATGGAAGAACTTAGACTTTGTCTTTTATAGAAACAACCATGATACCCAGATGATAAACAGCATAAACCCCGAATATCTCAGAACCTCGGCAATCTATCAAACGAAATTTCGGTACCAAGACCATATGCCAATGAGCGGTTCCCACGCGGTTTTCAGTTCGTTATGTTTATATCTCCTGCATACTTTAAAATGATCGTGAGTCTACCGGTACATCATTAGTAGAGCTACTTATCATTTTCTTTTCTTTTGATTTCTAGAAACATGTTTCGACCGACCTCTGATGTAATATCATTTTCTCTTATATTACCAAGAAACTCATTTTTGATTTTCTATTGTTTTTGTGTTTTTCTGAATTTTCTCCCCCTAAAATGCAGAAAGTAGATAAATTAAAGACATATTTTTGTATTTTTGTGGTTTTTCAATGTTTTTGTATTTTTCTTGAAACTTTCTCCCCCTAAAATTCAAAAATAAAGTAAAATGAAAATATTTTTGGATTTTTGGTTTTTAGAAAAATATTTACAAAAACGATTTCCTGATGTCGGTTACTCTTGCTTCACCTTAATGCCGTTTACCAAAAGTAAATAATCAAATCTTGATTTATCAAATGCTTTGGTAAAAAGGTCGGCACGTTGGTGATCGGTATGAATGTGAACCACATCGACAAGTCTCTTTTCAAAGCAATCACGTATGAAGTGATATTTAATATCGATGTGCTTCGTTTTTGAGTGCTGTACAGGATTTCTAGTGATCTGTAAAGCAGCTTCATTATCAACATAAATAGGAGTAGTTAGGAATTCAAAACCGTAGTCCCGCATCTGTTGTTGGATCCATAGAACCTGGGAGCAGCAACTAGACGCAGCAATGTATTCCGCTTCACATGTAGATGTAGCCACACATGTCTGCTTCTTGCACTGCCAAGTGACTAGGCGATTGCCTAAGAACTGACATCCTGCTGTAGTTGATTTTCCATCTTTCTTGCAGCCGTCGAAATCAGAATCACTGTAAGCCTTGAGATCGAAGTTATCATCCTTAGGGTACCATAACCCGGTGTCAGGGTAACCCTTCAGATAACGAAAAATCCTTTTGACAGCAGCATAGTGAGAGACCTTCGGATTCGCTTGGTACCTAGCGAGAAGACAAGTTGGATACATAATGTCGGGTCTTGATGCGGTGAGATACATTAATGATCCAATCATAGCACGATAAAGTGAAGAGTCTACAGCATCCCCTTTTTCATCCGGAGTAATCCCGTGATTCTGCGGAAGAGGAGTAGAAATTGGTTTCGAATCGGACATCTGGAACCGGCTCAAGATGTCTCCGACGTACTTGGTTTGATGGATAAAAATTCCAGATTCGGACTGATTAACTTGCAAACCCAAGAAGAACGTCATTTCACCCATCGCACTCATCTCGAATCGATCTTGCATCACCTTTTCAAATTCCTTGCATAACTTATCATCGGTAGAACCAAAGATAATGTCATCGACATACACTTGTACCAACAGAAGATCTTCACCTTTTTCCTTGATGAAGAGGGTACAATCGATCAAACCCCGTCTAAACCCATTGCTCAGCAGGTAGGTAGACAGTGTCTCATACCAGGCCCGAGGTGCTTGATGAAGACCATATAACGCCTTGTTAAGCAGTAAAACCCTGTCAGGATGTAATGGATCTTCAAACCCCGGTGGTTGCTCGACATATACTTCCTCTTCGACTACTCCGTGTAGAAAAGCACTTTTAACATCCATCTGGTACACCTTGAATTTCTTGAAGGATGCGTAGGCTAGAAAGATTCTAATAGCCTCCAGACGTGCAACAGGTGCATACACTTCATTGTAGTCAATACCTTCGATCTGACTGAAGCCTTGAACAACTAACCTTGCTTTGTTTCGGACAACAATCCCACGGTCGTCCTTTTTGCACTTAAACACCCAACGAGTTCCGATCTTCTTGTAGTTGTCGGGCCTATCAACCAATTTCCATACGCCCAACTTCTCGAACTGCTGAAGTTCTTCTTGCATGGCTTCCACCCAGGAATCATCTTTCAATGCCTCCTTCCAAGATCTAGGCTCTTCTTGGCTAACATAGCAGGCGAAAGACCAATCATTTGTTTGTCCCGATTCTCGTATCTCAGCATACAAGCCAGCATTTTCGTTATTTCTGATTTGATTCCTTGTCCTTACACCACTGAGAACATCACCTATAATATTCTGCTGAGGATGAATGTTATGAATTCGGGTTTCAGAAACTGGAGGAATTTCAACATTTGACCTCAAGTTATTGATATTTAAATTCCCGATATCATTCTGAAGCTGTTGAGTTGTAGAAGATGATGCATTTTCTTCTTGGATAATTGGCGCAGACACTGGATCCGTTGCTTCTGAAGTACCTTGAACCGGACGCAGTGCTTCACCATCATTTGCATCAACATACTCCTCATCTTCCGATGACAAATTGTAATCGACAGCATCATTAAACACCTCATTTGAAATGAGATTGTTGATAGAAGAAGATGCTTGTGAGTCAACAATGATTGGATGAGCTAACTGAGAGCCAGTCGCATTCTCGCTTTCAGACAACATTTGAGCAATTGCATTGTCATCATCAAATGTCGGCAGATTAAATGAGTCGAAAAGACCATCATAATCGAACATCCATGGGTCTCCAGAAGGCTTCGGAGGATTAGAATATCTTTGAACTCTTACTTCACCCCATTCTTCAATCCTTTTGGTAGTCAGGTTCCATACTTACAGATTAGGAGTAGCATACCCAAGGAAGTAACCTTCGATAGCTTTGGCACCAAACTTCCCGTCAGGCTCAATCATGGTACATGGTGCACCAAAAGGTTCTAGATATTCCAAGTCAGGAGTCTTCTTGTGTAGGAGTTCGAAGCACGTTTTGCCATGTCTTTTCACTGTGAGAACCCTGTTTAACGTGTAGCAAGCCGAGGCAACAGCTTCAGTCCAGAATCGAACTGGAAGCTGAGACTCAACCAACATGGTTCTTGCAGTCTCAATTAAGGTTCTGTTCTTTCTTTCAGCGACTCCATTTTGTTGTGGTGTGTACCGAGAGCTGTATTCATGAAGGATTCCTTTTGCAGTGCAAAATTCATCCATAACCTTGTTTTTGAACTCGGTTCCGTTGTCGCTTCGAATTCGCCTCACCTTTAGATTATAAAGATTTTCCAACAAGGTGATCAAATTCTTTAGAATTTCTGGAGTCTCACTCTTGTGAACCATGAAGTCAACCCATGAAAATCTTGAATAGTCATCAGTAACTACCAAGCAGAAAACCTCCCCGTGCACACTCTTGTGTTTGACTGGGCCGAAAAGGTCCATATGCAGACGTTCGAGTGGCATGTTGACAGTGTTAACCTTCTTCAATGGATGTGATTTCTTGATCTGCTTCCCTTTCTGACACGGCACACAGACATCTTGAAGTTGAAAGTTCTTCACATTGACACCTCTCACCAAATTGTTTTTGACAAGGTGATTCATTTTTCTGAGGTGAATATGACCCATCCGTCTGTGCCAAGAGATCGTCTCCTTTTCAGTGGCTTTTGAAATAAAGCAAGTAACTTGTTTGGACTGAGTTATTGCTTGGCTCATATCAAGGACATACAAATCATTAACTCTTGGTGCTGATAAGAGAATCCATTCTGCGGGAATCTTGAATCCTGGCTTCAGCACATAACAACCGGCATCATCAAAATGCACGGTGAACTTCTTGTCGCAGATCTGAGAAACACTCAGGAGATTGTGATCCAACTGTTGCACATAATTGATTTTGTCGAAACTCACAATTCCATTTGAGATCATTCCCTCGCCGGTGATATACCCTCCTTTGTCTCCAGCAAACGCAACATATCCTCCTCTTATACTTCGCACATCGAAAAGAAGACGATAGTCGCCCGTCATGTGCCTGGAAGCCCCACTATCAACAATCCAAAGACTATTAATAGTTCCTCCTGGAGCCGCCTGCACATGCAAATAAATTATCAGTTTGAGAGGGGGACCCAAGCCTTTGTGGACTTGGGTCGTCCTTGATCATCAAGGAAAGTGATTTCAATCACTTGATGATTAGGAAAAAGAACCTGTGGTGCTCCCCCTGACTGAATTACCTGTTTTTGTTTCCAAGCTGTTTGTCCTTTACCAGTATTTGTATTAATTGTTTTTGCATTTACTGGTTTTACCGTTGTAGATTTGGCTTGTACAGGTTTTTCTTCTTTGACCTCCGATTTTAAGGCCTTCTCAATTACCTTTTGGTTCTTTTGTTTTAACTTCTTTTCCCTTTCTTTCAAGACACGTGGGTCTTGTTTCGGGGAAACAGGTCGTTTTTGGTAATTGGTTTCTTGGGGAGCACTCGTTTTTGCCTTCAACTTTTGTAGATATGGGCAGTATCTTACAATATGCCCAATTGTGCCACATTCAAAGCATGTTCTCCGCTCTACAAACCTCGGAGAAACATGTTGATGACCAGACGAAGAACCAGACAATGAACTTTGTGATCTAGATGTACTTGGACCTAAATCACATCCGTTTGTGTGTTGGGTGTAATTATTCTGATCATTTCGTTTTAAAATTCTAACTTGTTTTATAAAATCAACGTTAGATTTATCCTGAAATGTTTCAAGTTTATCTGTACCCTTGGATCCAACAAAGTTCACTTTCGGTTCTCTTTTCTTAACAGGAGCTCTTTTGTTTTGCACCTTTTGCTGTTGACCCTTAGGTTGCTCAACCTTAGATTGTTGAATTTTAGGTTGTGCAGCCTTAGGTTGAGTATCCTTAGACTGCTCAACTTTAGGTTGTTGAACCTTTGGTTGTTCAGTCTTAGGCTGCTGAACTTTTGGTGCATGAACATTCTTGTTCTGAGCTTTCTTTCCCTGTACCTGACCCTTACCCTTTCCTGAATTGACTTGTTGTTTTCGCTCAACTGGTAGTTTTTGGTTTCCGTATTGTTTTCTAATTTGTTCACACGGAATTGGATCACATTGTGTAACTGTCACTTTGCCACTTTTGTTCCCCAAAAACTTATCAGTGCATCCTTCAAAAATTTGCTCAATTAAATCTTGATTTACATTTTTAATTGGAAAATCTTTGTTAGAATAAATTTTGCTATCTCCTTTGAGCGTATACAACAAGTTATTCCCTTCAGAGCTAACCACAAGGGATTCCATTGCTTTTGACATTTCAGTCTTACTCGGTTTCACTGGTGGATCACACAGAATGTGATTCTCGATAGGAATATCTGTTGTAACCGAGTTAGACTGTTGTTTCACAATTTCTTCAGATTCATCATCCGAAGAATCAGCATCCTCAATAATGGGAGGACTCTGTTCCTTAACACATGATGAATCTGTCACATTCTCAGATTCTGATTGACCCGAGGATGATGTACCAGTTGTGAACCCGAGGCCTGCTGCAAAGTCATCTAGACCGAGTGGCACAGTAGGTTCAAAACGGGGCATATCCTCGTCATCAGGCAACTTGGAGTAATTGTGATTCATCGGGGGAGGACATGATTTGTAACCAATACATTTTGCATCCCCCTTTTTCTTTTGAACATCAATAATGTGATCCAAAACATAGCGGGAATTGGAATAGCTTTCCAATTTCTGCTTAATTGTCTCACATTCACATCGAGCTGTTGCTAACTCTACCATTTGTTTTTCAATTGTGTCAATTAGATTATTGTTAGCATGTTGTTTTCTCAAAACAGCCTTTTGTAATTCAGAAACATCATGTTTTAATGACGCAATTGTTGCTTTAAACTCCTTTTCATTTCTGGTTAAAAACAAGTTAGCTTCAGTTGCTTTAGAAAGATCTACAATCAATTCTTGATTGTGTTTGTGTGTGATTTCAAACTGAATTTCCTTTTCTGCATATTCTAAACACTTTGCACATTCAGTAGAAGCAGAATTAGAGTCAGAGTTAGTATCACATACCTGAGAGGTTTGACCTTCTACATGAGCCATAAAGGCTGTATGAAAAGAAAAAGATCCGTCTTCAGAGAAAAATTGAGAAAGCTTCTCGGAAGTTCCAGCAGATTTCTGGCAAAGAATAGATCTCCTCTTGCATAATGCTTCAGCGTCAGCCAAGAGCTCATCAACCTCCAAATCTAAAGCATCACTTGATAAATCACCAGCATCAAGTGATTCCCCATCCATGCTCCCACTATAACCCGAACTATCTTCATCTTCTGAAGATTCACCAGCAGACACGGGTTCTACAACTTTCTCAACCACTTTAGCATAACATGCTGTTCCACCATTTCCTCCTTCACCAAGCTGAAGATTCCAGTTGCAAATCTCATCAGCTTGAACCACTAACCCTCTGTGGGGATTAGTGTTTGTGGATCCAGATGTATTTCCTCCCACGGGAACTATTTGTCTGTCAGAATTGTTGTTCTGTTGTTGTTGAGGCTGTCTTTGATTCCTGAAAGGATTCTGATTGCCTTGCTTAGATGGCTTCTGACATTCCCGCTTGAAATGACCCTTTTCACCACAGTTGAAGCAGGTGACAGCATTCTTATCAAAACCATACTTGGTGTTGTTGTTGCTTTCCAAGTTGGTTCTCCCCGTCCTTTCCATAAACTCCTTTGCTCTACGAATTGCACTAGCAAGAGCCCATTTGATATCCATCATCTCAAACTCTTCTTTATCCACTTGCTGATAATCTTCATTGGTTAGATTGATATTCCCAATCTGACCTGCAACTAATCCACAATAAGCACTAACCAAGGTATTCAACATCTCCATATGTTCCTTGGCTATTTCAACAGTGACTTTGGAAAAGTTGGAAGTGTCTAATCTGACTGTGTTCAGATTAGAAGTGGCTTGAAAGTTTGAAGAGTTTCCATAAAACCCTTGCTGTTGCGGTTGTTGTTGCTGAGCTCTGCTTGGGTCTAAGAAAGGCGGTGGTGTGAATTGCTGAGCTGTCTGTTGTTGTTGAGAAGAAGAATCTGGTCTTGAATACATCATCGTGTATGCTGAAGGATCAAACTGATTTGTTGTGGAAGGTCCAGTGTTCGAGATGAAAGCTGTTTGAAGCTTCGCGTGTTGAGAGACTGGTTTTTCTCCACTAATACCACCTGCAATCCCATAGTACATCTCTGGATTCTGAGGAGTTATTGTTCTTTTTGCCTTTAGCTTTTCTTGTACATCTTTGTTCTCCAATTTTTGAATTAACTCATAAACGGTGATTGTGTCCAGAACACCATTTTCCTTGAGAATTTCAAGATAACCGCTCCATTTTGCTGGTAAGCTATCAGCAAATCTCTTCACCATTTCTTGTGGAGTGGCAGTGACTCTAAAAGCAAACATTTCACTCAACAGATGATGGAACCTTGTAGACAACTCTGCCAAACCCTCGTTCTCCATACACGTGAAACCTTCAAACTCTTTCTTCAGCAATTCTTGCTTGATCTTCCTAGACTGAGCATTTCCTTCACATCGTAACGTGAGCATATCCCACAAGCTTTTAGTAGTCGTGCAGTAAACAAACTGGTGGTATATGTCTCTGTGAAGAGCTTGCGTGAGAATCATGAATGCTTTCTTTTCCAACTCAAATTTCTTCTTATCATCATCAGACATTGTGCTGTAAGTTTCTGGATTTGATCCTGCAACTTCCAACTCGTTTTCAAATGGAGTGAAGAAACACATCCATAGATCTTGACCTTGCCCCTGAACATAAGTTCTCAGCCTTTCTTTCCACCATCCCCAATCATTGATGTGATTAAGTTTTGGCGGTTTTGTGCTTGTACCAGTTTCACTGTCGTTCTGCATCATTGCTTGAATGCTGCTGCTTTGATTTGTGACCAATGCCCATTGATTTGCAGTTATCATTGCAGCTTGAGGTGGGGCAATAGCCTGCATCCATGCAGTTTTGTTGAACTCTGACGCAGATTGCGTGGCTGATGATTGCGTAGATGATTGTGGAGTCAAAGTTGTTGTAGTCCGCGCGGATGGATCCCACTGACCGTTTGTTCCCATTTTATAAAAATTAATATATTAAGTGAAAATTGATTTAAAATTTGAAAAATTAATTTTCACAAACTATGTTAAAATGTTGAAGAGAAACAAACAGCCGAAAGATCAAGGATCGAAAGACCTGAAAAACACAACTGTTAATCTTAAACAAATAAGGATCGAAAGATAAACACTTGTTCGAAAGATAGACACTTGTTCGAAGGATCAACAGTGTTCGAAAGATCACTGTTGAATTTCGAACAATGACTTCGAAAGATTCTCCAAGACGAAGGATCCTTATCTTTCGAAATGTAACAGTAGCTCGAACAATATATCCTTCGAAAAGATTCCTTGGCTCGAAAGATAACTCACTGACTTCGAAAGATGTTCGAAGGATGGGTATCTGTCGAACCTCCTTGATCGAAAGATGATCTTTCGACTTCGAAGGATATCTTTCGATGAGATCTGACACAACTGACACAAAGTTGACAGGTTGGTGAAAAGGTGATGTGGTTGGTAGACAACTTTCGGCAGAAGGGATGTTCTGACCTCAACTTTTCACCAACTCAGATTTGACTTTTGAAATATTGCCCAAAAAGGAAGCTTCTTATCCAGAAACCAGTACCGGAGTTAGCCGGAATTTTGGCCGGAAATTACCAAACCTTTTTAGAACAAGATTTTAAGTTACCCAAACCTTCCCTTAACACACCCGGTTAGTTTAGAACACGTTTTTAAGTTTAAAAATGCAAGAAACACACTAAAAACGGGTGCTAAACCAAGTGAGTTTTGTCCAAACACTCCAAAGTCTTGTACAAACCCGGTTTTTAACAAGGAAAAGAGCCACGGCTCTGATACCACTTGTAGGTCCCTCGGAGGTTGAGGTTAAACCTTATCCTTGTTATGTTTAACACTCTAGCAAGTGCGGAATCCAAGCTAGAATGCAAACCGATAGTTTAGATGAAAGCACAAGTTACAAAGAGAAAGAGTAGACACGCAATATATCAAAGTTTTCTCTTGTATTTCAGTGGACACGGTTACAGCCCTTGACCAAACTGAAATGCTCTCTACAAGACTTGGTTCACTCACAATGCTCTCACAAATGTCTCTAAGTGTCTTACTGTGAACTGAACCATAACATGGTATATATACCCATAACAGATAACATGCTCGAAGGATCAGAAATTCTGGTCGAAGGATCATCTATCGACCATAATCTCTCCGAAGGATCCATACATACCTCGAAGGATGATGTATCCTTCGAGGTCCATATGTATCCATCGAAGGTTTGTCTTTCGAGGTCATCGAAGGATACAAACCATCCTTCGATGACATCCTTCGAAGCATACAATCTTACAAACATAGTGTTGACTGTTTGGCCAAGTCAAACCAGGAGGATGGTTGACTTGGTCAAACCTACATTCAAACACTTAAACAAACCAACAACAGACGTAAACAAGGCTAACAAAAGACATCGATTATAACATTACAAAATACAGACAAAGTACAGGACCAACAAGTGACAAGTTAGGCATTTTGATACATACAAGGCAACATCTTTCTTCATACCAGGCCACCAGAACTTAGTACGAAGATCCTTTACGTTTTATCAGCACCAGGATGAGATAGAATATCGGGACTTGTGAGATTCGTCCATCACTAGGGTGCGGAGATCGTCTTGTTTCGGGACCCACAAACGATCCTTGAAATAAAGCAAACCATCGCTTTTTGCTTCGAGTTTAAGCTCAAGCTGATGTGGTAATTCCATACTAATCAAATTCTGTGAAACACAAAATTGCTGAGCTTGAAGAACACGAATTGAAGATCGGATAGTGTTTGAACGGAATGAAGCTTGACTCGCTCTTTTCGACTAAGCGCATCGGCCACGACATTCGACTTACCAGGATGGTAGCGAATTTTCGCAATCGTAATCGTTCAAGAGTTCAACCCAACGTCGTTGCCTCATGTTCAGCTCTTTCTGATTAAGAATATGCTGAAGACTCTTGTGGTCTGTGAAAACCACACACTTCGTTTCCATAGAGGTAGTGTCTCCAGATCTTAAGCGCGAAAACCACAGCTCCTAACTCGAGATCATGAGTCGTATAGTTCTTCTCGTGGATTTTTAGCTGTCGAGATGCATATGCAATAACTTTACCTCGTTTGCATGAGGACGCAACCAAGGCCTAAGTTGATGCATCGCAATAGACAACGAAATCATCGTTTCCCTCGGCAGAGATAGAACAGGAGCATTACATAACTTCTGCTTCAGCGTTTGGAACGCTTTTCTCTTGCTTGGCGTCCCCACTCAAAAGGTTACTTACTCTTCTGAGTCAAAGCTGTGAGTGGAACCGCAATCTTCGAGAAATTAGAAATGAATCGACGATAATAACCAGCAAGGCCAAGAAAAGATCGAATCTCTGTCGGCGTTGTCGGTGTATTCCACTCCTTAATAGCAGCAATCTTGGATGGATCCACATGAATACCCTGCTCGTTGACTATATGACCTAGAAACTGAACTTCTTTAAGCCAGAATTCACACTTGGAGGATTTAGCAAAAAGTTGTTCCTTCTTAAGGAGTTCCAACGTTTAAGCGAAGGTGTTGCTCGTGATCGGCTCGAGTCTTCGAATAAATGAGGATATCGTCGATGAACACAATAATGAACTTATCTAAATAAGGTTTACAGACCCTATTCATTAAGTCCATAACGATAGCTGGAGCATTCGTCAAGCCAAAAGGCATGACTGTGAACTCGTAATGCCCATATCTCGTGCGGAAGCAGTTTTGGGAATATCTTCTTCGAGAACACGAAGTTAATGATACCCAAAACGCAGATCGATCTCAGAAAAACATGAAGCACCTTGCAGCTGGTCAAAGAGATCATTCAATTCGAGGTAGGGGATATTGATTCTTGATGGTAAGCTTAATAAGCTCACGATAATCGATACATATTCGAAAAGACCATCTTTTCTTTTTCACGAAGAGGACAGGAGTCCCCAAGGTGAATAACTCGGACGGATGAATCCTTTATCAGATAATTCTTGAAGCTGTTTCGATAACTCTTGCATTTCTAATGGTGCAAGGCGATAAGGTGCTTTCGCAATCGGGTTGGCATTAGGTACAAGGCGATATGAAACTCAACTTGACGAACTGGAGGCAAACCAGGCAGTTCATCGGAAACACCTCTAGATAATCCCGAACAATCGGAATATCCTGGATACTCTTACTCTCGCCTTTCTCCTCGGTGATATGTGCCAGGAAAGCAACATATCCTTTTCGCAAATAACTTTGAGCCTTCGTACACGACATAAGCTTCAAACCGCCAGATGGCTTCTCTCCACGAACTTCCAAAACATCGCCAGACGGAAGAGGAATACGAACAATCTTATCGAAACAAACCACCTCAGCGTGGTGTTGGTTAACCAATCCATTCCAATGATGACGTCGAAGCTCCCAAGTTGCATCGGCGTGAGGTCGATGGGAAAAAGATGGTTATCAAGGTTTAACTGACAATCACGAATAACATAATCGAGCACAAGGGGTTTACTAGTAGCAACTTCGACAAATAAGGGTTTCCTTAGTTTTTTTTTTTTTACCAAGGAATTAAAGTGATTACTTAGGCTGCCAATTTCGTTTCTTAGAATGAAACGAGCACTTAGCATCTTTCGAGGAAAGCATGAGCGATCATATGAACAAGAGGACTACACATACGGTTCTTTTGGTGTGAGTATCATAGGGTATGCCATATACACATGCAACTATATTTGTACATCGGAATTGCAAATAAAGATTTATTTATAAACAAAAATCGATTGTTTCCGAGTTCAAAGGAAAACACTAGAAACATAACATGAGATTCGGATTATTCAAAGCAGCAGCTTCTTCTAATCGGCCCAATGCTCATCCATGGGTCGGACAAACCTTGGGCATTTGTTCCTGAAATGACTCATTTCGCCACAGTTGTAGCAAGTACCAGGCAGAAAACGAGCTCGTGCTGGATTTGCTTGAACAACAGTAGGATTTGCAACAGTTTTATTTCGGATCGTATAGCGACATGTTTTGACCAAATGTCCCCATCGTCCACAATGGGTACATTTGGAACATGGTGTTTGATCTGGATGATGACCATTGCATTGATTGCACAAGGGAGCAGTTCCCAAGTACGGCTTCTTGGCTGGTTGTGCTTCCACATGGCTAGGTTTTGCTTGATTTGGTTGTAACGGCTACAGGCTTCTTTGGAGCCTTACGTTTCCTTGACTTTTTCGGAGGCTTGGCTTCTGCTTTCCTTGATGCTTCTTGGGTGGCTTCGTTATTGTGACGAGACATGGCGACAACTAATTCAACAGTCCTCAGGATAACTTCGCCTATTTGCTGGGCAAATTTGTCTGTTTGCACGGACATTTGAATGTCGTTGCGACGATGAGACATTCTAGAGGAAGTGAAAGACATTGGAGAAAACAAGTGAAACGTTATCGGATAATTAAAACAGAACAACAATGCATAAAAGGTGCGATCATATGTTTGTTACTTAAGGCAAACAAACATGATGACGTTTAATCAAAGTAAACGGGTCACATTAATGTATCACCGAATACATGCTCGCCTATAAGTGAACACTCACCCCAAGAGTTCCCAGGTAAGAGTAACTGGTCCGATTATGTGGATTTGTACGAACACTCTAGCCTTAGACAGAAACTCAGGGTACAGGCATTCACTCTTCAGTTTGCACGTGTTCACATTATTTTAACCCAAACCTTGACGAGATTTTGAAAATTCAAAAGGCACTAAGCCAAATATGAATCAAATTGGAAGGATTCAAAACCATAAAACAGAGGGTTCAAAACCTAGTAATCAATTATCCCAGAACAGATGATTAATTTTCGAAGCAGATTCGGATTTGTGTTCTCGTTGTGGTTATCACCTAAGGATAGGTGACGGTTTTGTTTTAAAATCTAAACACAAGTAAACTTGTGTTAGGGTCCTAAAGTTATAGTCTAGGTGAAAGTATTACTAATAACCTAATTCCCTATAACCATTGGCTCTGATACCAACTTCTTCTTTCACACCCCGACCACGTAGGACAACATCGGGGAGTGTTGTAACAGAAGCAATCGTTTCACAACCATGGATACAAAAAGTGTTTCGTTTTATTGATAATATTAAGCATTGCATTGTCTTAACATAGAATAAACAAGTTTTATATTGTCTATCATAGTTATTATGTCGCTAAGGCCTCTTCCAGATCCTATGTGACGCATGCATCCTAGCATCATTCAAGAATCAACACCTGAAACATATGTAAAAACTTAGTCAGCAAAGAAATGCTGGCGAGTACATAGGTTTTATAGGGGTGTCGAATCATGGCTAGTTTAAGTGTTGCAATACTTTAATAAAAACTTTGTTTTGAAAAGAGTATAATATTGCAACTTAATTAACCAACTCGAATCAAGTGGGTTATAGTTTATAAAACCTCGTAGCCATGATTCTTAACCCAAAAACCTTTGCTTTAGAGCACCAACTTGTAAAACATCTTGTAAAAGCTCGTTAAAAACTCGTATAGTTTATATCTCTTAGAAAACATCGTTGTGTGATATCGTTTCAAAATCGTTTACCCAAGTGAACTAAATAAACGCCACGATATGTAATATGATGAAAACACTTATATATAAGAAGTACCATCGGCGTATCTACCATGTTTTCACCACATTACACCCGTCTCGTTATCTAAACACTTAACCAAAAACCAATCGCTTATCGAAATCGTTTAAATCGTTTCCAAGTCGTTCCCAAATCGTTTACTCGTTTCACCTCGTGTATCTCGTTTCAAATCGTTTAACTCGTCTCAAAATCGTATTCGTTTTAATAGTGAACTACTTTTGGTCGTCTCGCTAATAACATTCAAAACTCATTAACTCGTTTTCGCATTAACAAACCTCCAAAGGGTAAGTTAACAATTATCAGATTCAGTCGTTACCCACAACCCCACACATAACCATGGGTGCAGTGCAATAACGGGATTTGTCAGATCCTATGGTAACCATAACCTAATACTGGTCGGCTTGATCAATGCTAATGAATGTCATTCGTTATGTAATTACAACAACAAGTCGTGTACACCTTATCGAAATCGTTATTAGTTTTGTATAAACCACCTTAATCGTTGTGAAACCATCGTTAAAATATCAAAATCGTTTTGATACATATGAATCACCCCAAAACAATTGAAGACAGTAAAATAAGGGAACTATGTACTCATCTTGGGTGCGTTTTTAAATGTTAACACAATCCCTCAAATTGTTTACGCGTCCTAAATAAAGTAAGGATGATTTTAATAATCAAAATTCACATAATACCGAAGTTTCTCCGATACTTAGAATTTTCACATAACTTTGAGTTTTCTTCGAAAGTTATTATTTTTTGATTATTTTGGTGTATTTGTATATATACATATACTCAAGCGTAATACACATAATCTTGTCAACAAACACATCATCATACACATATTGTAAAACACATAGCACATTGTGACACATTAAATTTACTTATGAACAGGTATGTTGAAAAACACTTATTTTATCATTTCGGTAACATTTTTGAGCGTCGGAAGCCACGTATGACAAACTGAACACCAAGTAACTTAGTATAAGTTAAAATACTTGTTTTTATATCAAAAATATCAGTTTGGTTACTGATCAAAAACAGTTTAATAAAAATCCTCCGAAAAGACGATTTTTAACCGTTTTAACCGCATAGTTTTGCATCAAACGTTACCCGAACCATCCAAATCGAAACGACTTGAAATTTTGACACAACCCATGTTATTGGCTGAATAAAATAATGGTTATACTCACAATAGTGCAGGTCTTAAATAGAGCATATAAATCATGCAAATTTCACATATTTTATCACTTTTTAAGCTATATGTACAACATGCAATGCTACCAAACCTATGTCAAAGTTTTATGCCATTATATTACACCAAATAAGGTCATTTTTAGTGGCAATAACCTGATCTAAAACATTTTTGTCATATAACCATTTTTCATCATCTCTTGAGCTTTAAATCAACATATTTCACATGTACAAGTGTCTAAAGCACATCAACATTTTATATGAGTTTAGATGCATCAAATATGTGCTATATTCATGCTTATTTGCTGATATACTTGAGCACTTAACATATCATATATAGATCATCAATCACTTGCATTTAAACTATTATTCAAGAACATGCAACAACATAAACAAGTACTTAACAAGAAATCAAACTTCAAGACTCATACACACATATATATAGTACGGTTATACATACATACATATCACCACCATTTTTTTTATTTGTTTGATTCAAGACCCATTTCTTTTAGATTTCAAGTTTAGTGAAAATTCCAAGATTCAAGAGAACTTCAAATCATCAAGAACAACCAAGAATCAAAAGTATGATTTTAAAAAAAATAAATGTTATACCTTCAAGATTCAAGTAGGTTGTGGGATGAGATTTTTGATGATAGAAAGCTTGAAATTACTTGAATGCACCTTGGAAACCCCTTTAGATCTTCATACTAACTTGAAAGTTGCTAGAAATGAGCTTGAATTCTCAAGAACAAGACTTGAAGGTGATGAATGTAGAGAGAGAGAGGTGGGACGGTTGAAGAGAGGAGAGAGAGGAAGGGGTTGAGTGATCTTGTTGGATTTTTTATGATCTTGGAAAGATATATAGAAGATATGAAGGGGATATGGAAGTAGCATGCATCACCACTTGCCCAACAAAGATCAAATAAAATATTTGGAGATCTTGCAAATATTTTGGTGGGGCCACATATATGTGACCGAAAATTCCAAGGGGGGAGGGGGTCCATGTGTAATTTTGATGGTAATTAGATAGAAGTAGGTGTTTAATCGGGTACCGGGTATTTTATCTAGCGTTTAAATCCCGGTTTATGGCGTTCTAAATTATTTTTTTTTTCTAATAAATAAACTCGCCAAAATATACTGAAATAAATTTCAGTTGTCAAGACTGGCTGGCTCGATGAAATGAAAGTTACCTGTTGTTGAAAATGATGTGAATGTTACTTCTGGAAGGTGAGTCTGTTGTGGATGATGCGGAGGTTAGTAAGGTTGATAACGAAACACCTGAGTTAGAATCGGTTGGTGCAAAAGATGTGAAGGTGGACTCCCGATCTATTGTGGAAAAGGTGGATTGTTGATTTGCCGTTACCAGGAGTGGCTGGGGTGGCGGTCAGTGGCGGACCCAGGATTTTTTTCCACTGGGGTCCCTTTTTTGGGCTCGATCGCCGTCGAGTCGGGTCGGGAGACGGTCTGACAACATAATTTTAATAATACAGACTTCTTAAGTTGAATTATATATTTTTATCAACTCGAATCAAATCAAGCCGAACGCAAATCGACTTTTAAATTCAGTTAAATTGTTAATTCGAATTAAGTTTAAAAAATATAAAATTCAAATAAACTCGATTAACTTGATATTGGATTGTTTTAATACATTTAAACAAATTTATAAATTTTAGTATTACCTTTGATTTTTTGATACTAGTTTAGATTATTATTTTTTTTATAGTATTTTCTAATGGTAAATATTAAACTTGAAGTGGAACCTGTTATGTTTTGATAATAGAACACAATAAATGTGAAGTAAAAAAAGCTACATTGAGAATTGAACCCATGACCTTTTAGTTACAAGTACACTAATTTACCGGCACACCAACCTTCACCTTGTTATAATGGGTTCCATCTAATTTTTCTTATGGGGTCCGTAAAAAATTTAACATACCGTCTCTACTAACTTTTTAAAAAACATTGGGGTCCGAGGACCCCGATCCACATAGTGTGGGTCCGCCCCTGGTGGCGGTGGTTACAAAGGTAGAAGAAGATGGTGGTTCGGTGGTGTGGAGTGTTGGAAACTGAACGTGTTTGGTTAGGGTTTGCAGCGGTTGGGGTTCGAGTAGTCTGAGATTGTGGTTCTATGGTGGTGCAGTGGCGGTGCTAGGGTGATGACGGTGATGTTAGTGGAACGGAGGTGGCTGGTTTGTGTGGTGGTGTTTTAAGTTGAAGTTAGTGATGGTGTTTCAGTGGTGGCGTATGGTGGTGGTGCGGCGCTGATTGCAAATAACAACTAGAAACCCTAAAAAGAACTTTCTCTTTCTACTCTCTTTTCTGAACCAACTAAATATGCTCACCGGAATAACGACGCCGGAAAACGTGAATTACCGGCGTATTTACCAAATACGCTGGAGAACTTGAAATCACGTTCAAGATTTAAAGTCGCCTGAAAAATAAAAACGCCGTCAGTGACGACGGATCTGCTGAATGATTTTTTTAAGAGAAGAGAAATTTACGAAAATGGCCAAGAAAAATGTTTGACTTACCAAAATGGTCAGCTCATGCGTCGGTGGAATGGGGCATCACCCCTCTTATGCCCCTTAATTCTTTTAAATGGATGTGTGCATGGATGAAGCAACAAGTACAAAAATGGGATGCATGGGATGAGTCACGGACGCATGGGATGAGTCACGGACGCATGGGATGAGTCGGCAACGCATGGGATGAGTCATGGACGCATGGGATGAGTCACGGACGCATAGGATGCCTCAAACGGACGCATGGGATGAGTCACGGACGCATGGGATGCCTCAAAGCTCCTAAAAGTAAATTTTATGAGTCACGGACGCATGGATGAGTCACGGACGCATGGGATGAGTCACGGACGCATGGGGCGCATGATGTCACTAAGACACGTGTCACTTCTACATTGGCGGACGCATGAATGACCCTGCAGACGCATAAGCTCTCTCGTAATCAGTGATGCCCTGCTCCACCGACGCATGAGCTGGCCATTTTGGTAAGTCAAACATTTTCTTGGCTATTTTCATAAAATTCTCTTTTTTTAAAGCTATTTCAAAGTCTTTCAAAAACACCAAGAACACACATAAACTGTGTGTGAGCGAAACTCCTAAATTTTTAGATTTTGTTTCATTTTCTTGCTTAAAATTGCTGTAAATGTGATGTGAGATGTAAAAATAGTTGAAATCTACTGAATGAAGATGACTTTATGAAGAAGTGAATTTAGATATAGATTTGAAGAAAAATAAACCCGAAAACTTCAAAACAGTTTTTAAAAATCAGGTTTTTTAAGATGAACACAAAACATCATCTCCCGCTCATGTACTTTGTCTTTCTCGTGATGAACGCCACCAACACCAGCTCGCCACCACCCCCAATGTAGTTAGGGTGATGAGTTTTGACCGGAAAAACAACAATGGTTGGTTCTGAAAGGCTTGCTGTGTGTGTCTTGAGAGGGGGTTTTGAAGGAGAGAGAGAAAGGCAGTTAGGTTTTTCCTCTCTCCTTCACTGCTAGACCAAAATGGCAAACAAAAAGAAAGATTGTTAAAAAAGGGGATAGTTAGAGTGGAACCCAAGTTCACCAGGATACACATAGTCCCAACCAACCAGTTTACTAATGACTAATATACATCACAAATCCAACATCAGTTATATATACAGTATTGAAAGTGTGAAAGTAAAAAAGAACAAATGATGAAGTGACACGTGGCGTAAGTTGCTATTCATAAGGTTCTCTTTTTAATATATATATATATAGGGTAATTTGCAGATTGTTAAATCTCAAATTTGAGTACCAAACTCTAATACCAAATTGTAGGATCAAATCGAGTCAAAATCTGATTTTGATAAAGAAATGCAAGATGAACATAAAAAATAATGCTTTAAAACCCTTTGAATGATTTGCAAAATATGAATACAATGTAGCCCCCAAATCTTTCTAAAAGTGTGTGCCCTAAACCCTAACCATCTCTTCTATTTATAGTACCGGGCGCCCGGGCCGGATGGCTTCAATTTCCGATTTATTAAAAGGTTTTGGCACCTGGTGGGGCAGGATTTTCGTAATTTATTGCAGAATTTTAATGAAGCGGAGACAATCAGTCAAGGATGTTCGTCGTCTTTTATTGCATTGATCCCGAAAAAACGAGATCCGTTGGGATTCAATGATTTTCGATCGATCAACCTCTTAGGCTGCATAAGTAAAGTGTTATCGAAAGTTCTAGCGGAAAGGCTTAAAGGTGTGATTGGTTCGGTAATATCGACCAACCAATCAGCCTTTATCAAAGATTGAAACATCATCGATGGCCCCTTAATTATGAACGAAGTGATCGCGTGGGTGAAAAAGAAAAAAACGAAGACATTGTTATTCAAAATTGACTTCGAAAAAGCATATGACCACATTAGTTGGGATTTTTTGGATGAGATTCAAGCGCAAATGAATTTTCCTCCAAACTGGCATAGTTGGATATGTGCTATCCTGTCATCGGCACGTTCGTCGGTGTTGGTTAACGGTTCTCCCTCGTTTAAATTCCAATTTACTCGTGGAGTTAGACAAGGGGATCCGATATCCCAGTTTTTATTCCTCATAGGCATGGAAGCGTTCTCATGTGTGATGGAAAAAGCGGCAATCGAAGGTATTTTTCATGGCTTACAACTCCCTAATAATGGTCCGTTAATTTCCCACTTATTATTTGCGGATGACGCCCTTTTGGTTAGGGAATGGAGTCGAGATAACATTCTAAATATGGCTTGCTTACTTAGATGTTTCAACCTTGCGTCGGGTTTAAACATTAATTATAACAAGTCAAATATTTTTGGCATTAATGTGGTGCAAGAGGAAATAAAAGAGAGAGCTATGGAAATAGGATGTCAAAGCGGGTCACTGCCATGTAATTATCTCGGGTTAAAACTTGGAGCAAACATGAACAATTCTGTGCATTGGAAATCGGTGATTGAGGTTTTTGATAAAAGATTGGCGATATGGAAGAAGTCCACCCTATCGGAAGGAGGTCGCCTAACCTTACTTAAAGCGGTGACGGAGACTATTCCCACTCATTATTTTTCACTTTTTAAAGCGCCCAAGAAGATCATTAACCAACTAGAAGCGAAAAGACGAACCTTTTTTTGGGGAGGGTCGGAGGAGAAACATAAAATGTGTTGGGTCAAGTGGGAAAACGTGACCAAACCGAAGGAAAACGGGGGCCATGGGCTCATCCCTCTAAGGGACGCGAATGTCGCTTTACTTTCCAAATGGTGGTGGCGCTTCAAAGTTGATAAAAATGCGCTTTGGAAGAGGGTAATCGAAGCAATACATTACAAAAAAGGGTGTCGTATTTTCCGGTTGTAAAATCAATGTCTAGTGTTTGGAAAGCCATAGTTGGGCTGGAAAAAGAACTTGTTGCAGAAACATATTTGCCTGGACAATTTGATTGAAGGCAAAGTTGGTAAAGGGGAAGATGTGAGGATGTGGTGGGATACATGGGTAGGAAACGAACCGCTTAAAAATACATTTCCTGATTTATATATGTTGGAAAAAGAAAGGATGGTGAAGGTTAAAGATTGTATTGACATAGTCAATTCAAATGTTACGTGGAAATGGAGGTGGAAAAAGCAAACTATGAGCAATAAGGAGGAAGATGATTTAAAAAAGCTGGTCACATTACTTCAACAAATGCATCTTTCGGGTGACTGGGACCGGTGGACATGGAAACCCTATACTAATGGAGTTTTTTCTGTTGCCTCAATGAAGTCTATATTAGCTAAATCATCACAAGTGTCAAGTGTTTTTACATGGAAGTGGAATGGTTGGGTGCCGAAGAAGCTGAATACTTTTATGTGGAAGGCGGTGGACAATAATATTCCAACTTTAATGGCGCTTCAAAGAAGGCATGTTAATGTTGGTGACACTAGTTGCAGATTATGCGGAGAAGCGGAGGAGGATAGCGATCATATCTTTACTTCTTGCTCGGTTGCGACGGGCATATGGCAGTTCGTAAGCGATTGGTGTAATATCTCAAACATCTTTGTCTTCTCAGTAAAAGATTTGGTGAAATTGAACAAGCATGCCAAACTGAGCAAAAAGAAGAAAAAAAAGGTTTACAAGCGGTCATCTTCGTAGCGGCGTGGTGTATTTGGCAAGCTAGAAATGAGGTCGTTTTTCGGAACAAGACGACAACTATAAATAAAATCAAGGAAAACATAAAAGTGTTGGGATATCTTTGGATAAAAAATCGACCCCCTTGTAATAATATAGGATGGGAGGATTGGTGTAGTTTTGATTTGTAAGGTGTGTTCTGTTTTTGCTCTAGCGATTTGCTAGTAGCGTTTTTGGTATGAAAGTTGCTGTTTAAAAAAAAACTAAGAAAATAAATATATTTTGTCTAAACAAAATATATTTAATTAACCAAAACAATATAACTATCAAATCTCGAACTTCCACACGCCATATCTTTCTTCGATCTTCTCGTGTCGACTTGCGTATTGACTTTGACTTGTTGTCGTTGAGTTTGTTGATTTGATTCGTTGATAACATTAGACTACACGTTTTAGACCCAACAACTTTAACTATCCCCTTTATCTTGGGTGCTAACCCACCAATAAAACGCGCAATGCGTTTAGATTTGGGAGTGACCAAGTATGGAACCAGTTTAGATAGTGAATTATAGTCGGAAACATACTTCCGACAATCCAAAATTTTCATTGTGAGAGTCAAGAAATCCGACTCCACCTTCTCCACTTCATGCGGAGGACAATATGTCTCTTTGATTATGTCCATAAATTTGGACCATTTCATGTTGTACCGGGACATCTTCCCGTAGACTGGATCATAGCTTTCCACCAAGTCAGGGTATCACCCTTGAATGACTGAGAGACATATTTCACTATATCCTTATCAACACATCCGCTGATATCAACAACTGTCTCAATTTCGTCAAGCTATTTCATGGCATCTATAGCTCCCTTTTCCCCAGTAAAATCTCGGGGTTTACAAGACACGAAGTACTTGTAAGTGCGCCCGTCTTTAATAGAACGAGATTTTTCCTTGACAAAGTGTCTGGGCTCATTCCTCTCACCTCTCATTTGAGGAATAGTGTGAGCTTTCATTTTTATGTGTGAAAGAATGTGGAATAGAGCGAGACTTTGGATGGGATGAACCCGATCCTTTAAAATTTGCTATGAAATTTTCCATAGCTTTGCCAACCTTAGCGGCAATCAACGCCTGAAGGTTACTTCCTTCGCCTTCGCTGGTAGCATTTATATTATCCTTACGACCTCCATTGGCATCATCAGAGTTCTTCTGATCCGCCAAATCTATTGAATTTGGACTAGAAGGCAAAATAAATGATTGCTCAGTGCAATATATAATAGATGGGTCATCGAATCTGATGACTTGAAAATTTAATCAGCTATGGTATTATTAAACCATATAGGCTATAAGGTTTGGATATGTATATCCTTTACCTAATCGGGCCACTGTGCACAAAGTCACAACTGCCTAAATATGATTTAACATTTCAAATGAATGTTAAAGGAAACAAATAAAATATATTTAGCCGCGGTCTCATAGTATCATCAAGGGCTATAAGGCTTGGATGTAGTCCACCACCTATTGGACAGTGAACTATAAGGTCACAACTGCCATTGTCGCATTTGACGAATAGAAAAATAATAACATGAGCCGCGATCTTATTTGATCAAGTGGCTATAAGGCTTGAATATAGTCCAGCACCTTTGGACAGGGAGCCAGATGGCCATAACTATCATTGTCTTATTTGACAATAATATATAACCCGTAGGTAAATCATTTGACATCACATAGGATGTTAAAAATAAATGATCATCACATTGATGATATTAGCCATAATCTCATTCGGTCATATAGGCTATGAGGCTTGGACATAGTCCACCACCTTGATGGCTAGTGTGATTCCTCATTGCCATAATGCCAGGAGTATTAACATTACTTGAATGTTAATATAAGAAGAATGTCTTAATGGTTTAACAGTAATAATATATCTTTAGCCATGGTCTCATTCGACTATATAAGCTATAAGGCTTGTACATAGTTCACCACCTTTGGACAGTGGGCCATATAACCACAATTGTCATTTATAATTGCCAATAATATAGGCTTTGCCATATGGTTGGTTAAAAACCATTAAAGAAGATCTTGTTGAAATACTGAGCAAATCGATAAAGTTTGAATTAAAATCAAGACGATCACTTTAAAAGGATAATATGAATAAGATAATCTCAAAATTATCACTTGAAAATAGAAAAGGTTACAATACTTGCCCTAAAAAGGGACTTTTAAAATAAAGTACAATACTAGTCGGCGTAGGGACTTTAAAAGAAATAACATGTCCACGCAGGGACTTTTAGAATTTAAAATAAATTAAAATGAAAGGTAAAATACATTCTTCACTCATCTTTCTTCCCTTTCCATATCTTGGTAAGTTTTCTGAAGATTTTGTTTAGTCTCTTTTCATTCTTTTCAGCCTGATGCTGAATCTGCTCTGCCCGCTCTAAGGCTTGATTAATAGCCTCTAGTTGTGGTGGTGGTTGTGGCTGAGGCACAACAGGATACTGTACCCATAATTGGGATATCCAGTATTTGGATAAGCGGGAGGGAAAATGAGATGGGCAAAGTGCATTTTGCATGACAACCTGTAAGTAGGGGTCGTTTGATGGCGCCGGATAATTATAATCCATTGGCGCTTCCGAATATGAAGTCTCATATCCAGACACTTCTGGATATGTAGGGATGGGGTTATCAAAACCCAAAGGTGGTTGTTGAGCAGATAACTTTGGAAGTGGTTTAGTAGCCACATTGGTAGCTGTTGGGATGATTTTAGCCATAACATTTCATGTGGCTCGGCCCTAGCTTTATGATTAGTTCGTCATAAGAAGAATGTAATCTATTTTAGTATATGGATCAACCTGCATCATCTCAGGCAAGGAGCCACTCACGTACATAATTGTTATAGGGCAATGTATTGCCTGCCGAACGTGGTGCCGCGTCACTACGAGACCGAAAAAGACAGTGCACCACGGCACCCGGTTCCTATCTAGGATGCCCGAGGAGTATGAGTTGACGCTACTGAACCTAAAGGCTCAGTAGCATCAATCATTCCAACATGCTACACTATTCATTGAGTCATTCTAGAGTGCAAGGGACCTGTATGAGAAGTATGCTTGATACATGTCGAACCAAAGTTAAAAAAAACAACAAACCGAATACGTTCCATTTGGCCATATTATAACTATAATCTTTGGGGTTCTTTTTTCGTTTGCTATAGCGAGCGCACCGTATTGCGATACTGATCGAGTCTTCGTCTAGTACCTGCCGCAACGCACGGGCTAAAATACCTAGTTTCCCCTAATACACAAACACACACACACACACACACACACACACACACACACTAAACCTTTCCCTCTGGAACCAACACACAAAAAGTATGTCTAAGAGTACCCCCACCCGCCGAAGATGGTCGTTTCACCAGAGACGCACCGGTGATAGGTGATCATGAAGACGATGGTACGTACCAGTGACGAAACAGGAAAATTTCTACCAGGGGGTCGGAAGTCACCAGACCTAATAATTTTTTTCTATCGCTTTGTTTCGAGGTGTATGTTCGGTTCGGACGTCGGTGATTCGATTCGGGTCGAGTCGAGTCGGGTTGGGTCAAACATTAATATCAAATAAAAAACGTTCTCAAACATTAAAAGTAAACATTGTTTAAGAAACAACTGAACAAAGACACCAAAACATTAAAAAGGAGAGGAAGGTGGGTACCCGGTTCAGCTGGATCAAAGTTCTCATCAATTTCCTTTTCTATGTTGTTTGCTAGATACTGATCTGACATCTTATTGCGAAGGCGATTCTTAAATATTTCCATTGCTGAAAATCCTCTCTCCTCTTTTATTGTTGACATCTTATTGCGAAGGCGATTTTTAATCGGTTCATTAACTGGTTCACTTGTTGAGGCTTTTTGACGTTTAATCTCATTGTTTTCATCATCAGTTCCCTCTACTTGTTCATCATTCTTTCTTTTGAAAAAAGAAGTCATGCTTTTATACTTCCCCATAGCATAATCTAATAACACAAAAAGTTAACAAATCACCCTAAATTTCAAGCTCTAATTTCTACCTTAATCACATTAAGATTAAACAAATAAAAATAGACATAATTATAGAAACATTCGACAAGTATAAGGCAAAAATACGGCCGGAATTTCACCCCTAATTTCAACCTAAATCACATATGTTGCAGCCCAAATTAAACTTAAAGACTAAAAACACATACCTTACGAAGATTGAAGAAGAATCAATCGAAGTCGAACAAGCAGCGCAGCCAGCACCAGGCACCAGCAGCAGCGATTTTGTTCCCCTTATGTTCGCAGTTCTCATGCGTTTGGTCGTATACCCATTGAGCGAATTTGGGTTTTTTAATAAGGTGGGCTTTCTATTTGGGCTATAGTTAATTGGGCAATTGGGCTATAAACAATACATTCCTCCAAACATGTTTACAAATACAATATTTGGGCCTAAATATAATTATTTGGGCTATATAAATATTTTATTTGGACTATATAAGTAATTTTTTTTATAAAACCAGGGGGTCAAAATGTATATACCTAAAAAAATTCTAAAGAAAACGTACATATATAACACTACTGAGCGAAAAGGTCGGGGGTCGCCCCCCGGCTCCTTGAAAGTTGCGCCCCTGGTACGAATGTTAACGTGATGATATTGCCAAATGTTGGAAGGCTGGAAACAATCCGAAGATCCCCTAAAGCAACCCCCCTAATGCTGAACCCAACACGTCATCCCTCTCTTTCAAATCTCCTACCAACGCAGGGTTGAACGAGAATGGTACTTATTCTTCCTGTATGTCTTTTTTGTATTCGTGTTCCTCGTTGTTAGGGGTGTTATCCACAATTTTTTTAACCCCTTCCTATAACAACCCTCGAAACCGCCCTAAAATACTCTGTATATGCGAAACCAGACCCGAATAACATTTATTTTAATTAAAAAAAATCTGATTTTCATACCTGACGCGCGGCGCGCCAGGATTAGGAAGAGCCGGTCGCGTGGCGCGACGGGCTTGTTTCTTGCCGGGCACCCATGCTGACACGTGTCAGCCACGTGTTGGGTCGAGGGTTAACTCAGCAACCCTAGCTGTAGCTAGGGATGCCCTCGCAGGGCGCGCCAGGATCAGAGGGAGCTGTCGTGTGGCGCAACAGGCTCCAGAAAAATGTATAAATAAAGCCTCAGTTCAGCATTTCAAATCGTTCAAATCTCTTTTCTCTCTCTGTCTCTATAATCCGGAATTTATAGCCAAAATACCCCCTTAAAACACGAAGCTCTGTCCCATTGTAAGTATTTTAACCCTCGATCACTAATTCGTTACCCTACCCGATTGATCTAGGACCCAGCAATGCATGTCAAGGCTCTGCCTGACTAAGTCAGTTGGGGTTCTGTCTCGTGTTGTATGGCTAGTGTGATTTGGGTTATTTTACTAACACGCGTGCCTTGTATGTTTTTAATAGAAACTCAAGAATACAATCAGAAAATATCACCAGGAAGCCCGTAGAAATACCTAAGTTTACAATGTGAGTCCATTCTCTTTTCTCACAGTTTGTGAGTCATTCTCTTTTTCTCACAGTTTGTGAGCCATTATCTCAAATGTTTTACAAAACCCTAAATGTTTATCAGTTATAATTACAGTGATCAAATCTTTGTATTCTACAATTGCTGCCAATATTATGGGGTTTGTATACAGTACTTGATAATCTTCACAATTGGACATGGGTAGCCAATGTATGATATGACCATAGTCACAGATCCGTCGAGTGACAAGTACTGAACGAGTAATTGGGTAGATATAAACATTGTAATAGCCCTTAATACTGTAAAGTTATAACAACTGTTGTTTTATAAATTGGAATATACTCGCCAGTATTTCTTGCTGATAAAATATTTTTAAAACGCGTTTCTGGTAACTTGATGTGAAAGCTATTAAAAGCCAGCTATGGAGCACGGAAGGCTTAAAGAAAGTGGCTATGAAAGTTACCTAAATAAAAGAAGTTTATGTTTTTTTCAACAAGTTAGGGTTTATCCCTATAAAAGATATTATAAATGAAACATGGGTCATTTGTTTAATATAAAAGTTTGGTGTTTTGAAACTCTGAAATTTATTTCCTAACTATGATCCTGATGTCTCATTTTCGCTGCCAAATTAATAAACACCGATACCATGGCTCGTGTTCGCGGCTCCCGCTCCCGGGATGGGGTCAGGGGTTGCGACACTTCCTGGTATATGGTTACAGTTGTACAAGCCCTACCAGATTAGGTATAGTTAAATGCCTTTTTTTGGGTTTAATTTGATGACAAAAGCCCTGGTCAGTGTTGGTTTTTTTTCTCATATTGTTAAAACTAGGTTATCACCCGTGAAATTCACGGGTTATACCATTTAAATTTTGTAAAAAAAGTTCTACAAATTTCTATAATCCGTAAACTTCACGGACTTGACCACCTAATTTACATAAAACATAAGTGTATAAGTTCCTGATGTGCGCAAAATGCAACATATAAATTACATCAAATGTGGCATAAAACTAACCTTTTTTAGTACTAATGTTGGAAAAAGTGTGTTTTTGTCTTCCTTTTGTATTTTCAGGATTAAATGAGCTCAAATGAACAAAAGAAGCAAAAAGACAGCTAAATCTAACATAAATACAAGAAAAGGAACAAACGTGGACATGGAAACGTCACCTTCAAAAGAGGGGCCTACTACAATAATTAAGATAATCTCTTAAAAAGTGCAAAAGTGCGGAAATAATCAAAGGTTACACTACACACGAGTCAGATCCTAGTGATTCATCTTGTCTATCTGTTTTTATTTTATTTTTCAGCATTTTAGTTAGTTTTATTTTTCTAGTTTAAAACCTTTTTCTAACTTTTTGATTTGATTAGACGTTGAGGATAAACCGGTATTAAAAGCTCCTGTGTCCTTGGACGATCTCGGTATCTTACCAACACTATACTACGCTCACGATCGGTGCACTTGCCCATATGTGTGTTTAGTGTTAGTAAATATCGTGTTTTATAAATTTAAAACTTGGCTAAAAAGTGTTAAAGGGCTTAAAATATACATAAAAAATATATCACACCTAACACGCATCAAGTTTTTGGCGCCGTTGCCGGGACACAAGGATTTTAAGAAAGCTTAAAATCGACGGCCTAATCAGTTTTTCAAAACGTTTTCAAAACGCGCGCACATTTTTCTGCATCTTAGTTAGTTTTGCATTTACAGTAAGTTGAACACGGGTCGTGCTCACTGAACACGGGCCGTGCTGCATATTTTTTTCACAAAACTCCCAGATACAGAGTCTGAACACGGGGTCGTGCTCACTGAACACGCCCCCGTGCTGCACAAAACCAGTAACTTTTATTCAAACGCCCAGATACAGATCCTGAACACGGGCCGTGTCTACTGAACACGGGGCCGTGTCCAGCCTCTGTTTCCGTTTTTATTTTTGTTTTCTGGTCTCGAGACTCTGTTGTGGTCTGCTGAGTGATTCTTATGGATCAATACTCAGGAGGCTACAACTACACCTATGAGGAGGATGATTATAGGGAAGACTATTGCACCAATTGTGGTGACCCGCACTCGGTTCAATATTGTGACTTATTTCAACCATCCACTTCATACACCTACTATGAGGAGCCCAGGTACGAGCCATCAACTTCATACACATCCTATGAAGACCAAAGGTATGAACCTTCTCCCTCATACTCATATTTTGATGAACCAAGGTATGAGCCTTCATACTCATACTTTGAGGAACCAAGATATGAGCCACCACCTTCATATACTTATTACGAGGAACCATGGTATGAACAACACACCTCATATGAGTATTATGAAGAACAAAATTACGACCCTTATCCATCATATACTTACAACAAAGAACAATGGTGTGAGCCATCTACTTCATATGGGTATTATGAGGAACAAAGGATCGAACATCCGGATTCAAGCTTTGATAATCCCGATCCTTACTCTATCAACGACGTAACCGATAAGATAATGGAACACCTTAAAACTATCGAACGTTGCTTAAAAGAATCTCGCGCAAGGGAAGAGGAGTCCCGCGCAAGAGAAGAATTAAATAAAAAAGAGATAGTTGAAAAGCTAAAAATGGAAGAACAAATAAGTGAAAAACCAACACATGAGTTAAACAACGAAAAAGGTGAGTCCGTTAACGTTAAAATTCAAGAAGAGTCTAATTTTAAAGAAATTAACCTCTTATCACCTTCCTTCGAAAACTATTGTTTAGTACCCATTCATGCTAAGTTTTTAAAAGAGTTAAACACTAACACTAAAATTGACGAAACTGTAAGTATTAAGTTAACAAGTGATCAAACTTCGCTAATAAAAGAAGATCCATTTGAAATTAACATTACACGGTTCCATGTTTTTTTTCAAAACTCCTTTATTAGTAATGTTACAATTGATAAAGATCTTTGTGTTAACATAATGCCTAATTACATTTTTGAAAAATTAAGTATTAGTGATTTTTCTCCACTTCAAATACCCGTTTTTCTATCTAATCAGAAAATAATAAAATCAATCGGTGTAGTTGAGGACGTCTTGGTTCAAACAAATCAAATGGTAATCCCAACCGACTTTGTCATCCTCGATAACGCTCCTCTAGTGTTGGGATGACCTTTTGTAAAAACCCACGAAGCTTTGAAAAACCGGAAGTACAATAATCTATCTCTTCAATTAGGGGCATTTAAAAGGAGCATCGATCTTGAGCGTTCAATGAAATATCCTTTCGGCAATAATGTCCCCCTAATTGAAGATGAAGATGAACCACCCAATACAAGTGAAAAGATTGACCACTTTGTTGAAGAAGAGGTCGCCATAGAACAAACTTTTAAAGTTCTTGATCAAAATGAGCAAACAAATAAGGAGACTCCTAAAGACCCACCTCTTGAGCTCAAAGAACTCCCAAAAGGTTTGGAATATGCCTTTCTAGACAAAGATGGTAAATTACCTGTAATTATTTCGTCAAAATTAAGTTAGTATAGAGAAAGAAAAATTAATTAAACTTTTGAAAAAACACAAAAATGCGATCGTTTGGAAGCTTGTAGATATTAAAGGAATAAGTCCTTCCATGTGCACGCACAAAATTTTAATGAATGATAACTATAAATCTGTAATACAACCACAACGTCGAGTAAATCCAAATGTACAAGAGGTGGTTAAAAACGAAGTCATCAAATTACTTGACGCCGGACTTATTTATCCTATCTCCGATAGTCCTTGGGTAAGTCCCGTCCAAGTAGTTCCAAAGAAAGGAGGTATGACGGTAATAACTAACCAAAAGAATGAATTAATACCAACAAGAACCGTCACATGATGGAGGGTATGTATAGATTATAGACGATTAAATGAAGCAACAAGGAAAGATCACTTTCCTTTGCCCTTCATTGATCAGATGTTAGAAAGATTATCCGGTCATAAATTTTATTGTTTCTTGGATGGTTTTTCAGGTTACTTTTGAATCCGCTAGCACCCGAAGACCAAGAAAAGACAACATTCACATGTCCCTATGGAACTTTTGCTTATCGACGCATGCCATTCGGTCTATGTAATTGTCACACCCCGATATTTCCACATATTACCGGTGGGCCCGGCGGGGAGTATCGTGACGTAGTTGATATCATCATTGTCAATACACACAATAATATAGCACAGTGGAAGGCTTGGTGAATAAACTATTACAAACCATACTGTCTGAGTGTTCGAGTGTATGAATAATACAGACTGGAATGTAATAAGATCCACAGGCGGATCATAAATGTACAAAGAAACAAAACAACAGACTTCAGGTATCTATGGATTTGCAAGATCTTCTTAAGACACCCTATAGCTCCAGCCTATTACGAGAGGTACCTGTCAATTCAGTCTTTAAGAAAATACGTCAGTTTACACTGGTAAATACAATTAACTGACTCTTTTTGAAAACATTTATGAAAATTGATTTAAGTGCACATGGCACAAATCATTTATAACTTGGGACAACTATTTAAAGATAATCTTGTATACAGCTTTACATGTTTGTCATACAATTGGGGCCGGTTGGATGCCGGTCGTGATTAACCGACTCACCACTTATAGAACCCACAAAGGAGTTATCCCCAACATGTGGGTTTATATATATTATTTAGCATTTGCATCTGTCAGGTGTATGCCTACACCCCGTGCATAGGTCGTGGCCATTTTCAAATGAAATGAGCCGAGGATATCCAGGACACGGTCAGATTAACCCCCAATGTTTATGTTATCAAACAAGACAGATTAAAACGGGTTATGCAATTTATTAATCACAATTCGATTGAATGATTTGATACCCGACCAAGCGGTATTATTATAATACCGTATCCCAAGCCCGTATAAGTGAAAATAAATTAAAAGTATTTACCTGATGCTAGCAGTATAATCCTAAAGCTTTTTGAAGGCACCTTCTACCGGAAGCTATTTAATCTGTATAGAAGGTTTATTAACATATTAGGATGCTAACGGGTCTTTAATTAAGTCAAGGACATAGACCGGCTAGCTAGAAGGAAACCTTACGGTTCTAAATGCTAGATTAAGCGGAGACCGGAATAGAATGTGGTTCAGACCCGACAAGCTTGGATACTTGTATAATATGGGTAAACTAAACACATTCTGGAAATTGAGAATTTAATGATAAGGTTAAGCCCGTTTCGTCTATTTTACGTAAACTAGTCACGTAAGCCGATCCGAATGTATAAACGCGTAACCAATTAAATTATATACAGGTCTTAATCGTTATTATGCTCAAAATATGTTAATACATCAGTAAGATGTTAAATATGCCCAAAAAGTAATTTAAACCAAAATAAGTCCCATAAGGGTATTTTAGTAATTTTAATGCTCATAAAAGAGTTTAAATATTAAATTGAGTTTCAGGTCTGATCAAGTCAGTAAAAATATGTATTTTTATAAGTTATAACATTAGGGTACTTTATATATGTGAAATTTATCTTATATAACCAAACTATGCACCGTAGGGGCATTTTGGTAATTTCACATAGGCTTTAAAGGTCAAAAAAGACTTCTGAGTTTAAAAACTTTGGCTTACTGTTTAATTATATAAATTAACTTAAAACATTAGTAGGTAATAAGTTTTATATGCCAAAAATAGTTTTAACTCATACTAGGTGCTAAAAACGCTTAAAAGTCGGTTTTAAGGGATATTCGGGTTAAAATAGGAAATATGAGTTTTTGATCAGTTTATAAAGTTCAAAATATTTTATTTATCATATAAAATCAGTAGCAAAAAATTTGGTATCAAAATGTTATGTAAAACTCATTTTATGCATGAAAAGGGTAAAACCGACAATTCCCGAAATCAAGCTATAATCCTATGTTATGCTCAGCCTAAAAATAAATAAAAATCTTCAAAAATCCCAAAATATTATTTTACATTAGTAGGTAAGAAGTTTGGTATCAAAAATCGGGTTTAGATAGGCTTTATGCTAATTATGCCATTTAAATAATAAAAAGCTCCTTAATTACGCTATTGAGCATAACTCCTAATCTAGACCTCAAACTGATGTCAAATTTTCGGGACAAGTCTAAATATCAGTAGCAAAGGTGTTTTGTCCATTCAAATTGCTAAAAATCTCAGTTGTGTGTCAAAAGAGCGTTTATGGCATATTTTAAGCATAATTACGATCAAGTGCATATAATTCAAACCACTAGGCACCATGCAATATAACTCCAGAGGGTTATACTACTGAGTAATGTGGTCCTAATGGAAGCTTAAAACATGGGAGAATCAAGCTTAAACGGGTCAGAACTGAAAGTCAAAGCAAAAGTCAAGCTTTTGCGACTTTCAGTTATAAACTGACCTTAGACTATTAATTGCCGGGTTAGGACTGATAAAACATGTTTTAATATTAATTACCAAGTCATTAAAATATAATTTAGAACCTCTGTTTTATTAATTTTAATCATTTTCAAACATTCTGTCTAGTTTGACTTTTTGTCAAACTACTTTGACCCGACAATTGACTAGTCAAACGAGATAATTAGGAGGTGCCCTTTTAGGGGTTAATCACCTACCTTAATATGGTCCCATAACCACTTTCAATTTGATCAGTGGCTGGCCCATATGTAATTAAAACGAAAGTCAAATCTAAATTACGATAAGTTTTACTTTTAGGTAATTAAGCTAATTAAAACGACTAAGCAAGTAATTAGAGGCTTACTAATGGTCATAGCTGTCTTTTCTACACTTGATAATCTTCTCCTTGTCCTTAGCAAGCTACAGAAATTGTAGAATAGGAAAATGTTGCAAGTGTGCTTGTGAACTCAAGAACAAGTCCCTTTATATAGTACTTTGCAAGATCATGGATCATTCACATCTATTATGGGGCATCCTAGGATCACCCCAGGTGTCCTAGTTGATGAAATAAACCGACATATAGCTCCTAAAGTCGTTACAAACAAGGTTAAGGCAGTGGAACAACCAAAACCCGCACCTGGCAGCCATTTTCTGCGTTGGGCGTTCTCAGGCGGGCCGTGTAAGCCATAGAGGGGGCTTACGCGGGCCGCGTAGACTTGTTTTACTGGCAAAACAATTTTGTAACTTGGCAGCTTTAGTCCCTGGTCGTTTAAAACCCTTTTTAACCTTATTGTTGACATATAAGGCCCTTGTAGTTAGTTTGTTGAGGCTCAAGGATGCATAAACTAACTTCGTTAGGTTCGGTTTCGTTATATACCGCTATAAAGACAAGTTTCATCAAGTTGACACTTATAGCCCAAAGTCTTGAAAACATGCTTAACGATCTCGAAACCACGTGAAATTTTTGTCACTTATTCGTGAGAGTATATTTGAATATTTCGAAGCCTCGGTTTCGTTAAAAGGTCACTCAGAGGTCACAATTAACATGTTGACACGTTTAACCCTTGTAGTTTTATAATCTTCCGATTATTTTCACTCGTTTAAGAATATATTCTTCACGTAATGTCATTTAGAGGCCTAAGTTTGGCATGTTGACACTTTTAGTCCCTCTGAAGACAAAGTTTCACTGTTTGACAACTTTAGTCTTTCAAACTCAATCTTTCACATATTTAGAGTTTAGGACACGTGTCTATACATAATTGGACACGTTTTTATGTGGTGTTACAGTAATGCCCCCACAACCTTTCAGCATTGCATGATGGCCATCTTCCATGACATGATAGAAAAGACAATGGAAGTCTTCATGGACGACTTTTCTATCTTTGGAGATTCATACGACCAATGCCTCGATAACCTTGAACGAATGCTATCCCGATGTGAGGAAACTAACCTCGCCCTCAACTGGGAAAAATGCCATTTCATGGTAACGGAGGGAATAGTACTCGGTCACAAAATCTCAAGCGAAGGAATGGAGGTTAATCGAGCAAAAGTAGACACTATTTCTCGATTACCGCCCCATCCTCCGTTAGAGCAATCAGAAGTTTCTTAGGGCATGCCGGATTTTATAGGCGATTTATCAAAGACTTTTCTAAAATCTCAAGGCCTCTAACAAAATTACTTGAAAAAGATGCCCCTTTCTTCTTTGACAAGGATTGCAATCAAGCATTTCTAACGCTAAAGGAAATGCTATTCAATGCACCTATCATGATAGCGCCTGATTCGAAGCTACCTTTCGAAATAATGTGTGATGCAAGTGACTTTGCAGTTGAAGCCGTCTTGGGACAAAGAAAAGAAAAGCATTTTCACCCAATTTATTATGCTAGTAAAACACTTAACGATGCACCAGAAAATTATACAACAACAGAAAAAGAATTACTAGCTGTGGTATTCGCTTTTGATAATTTCGTTCTTATCTTGTTCTTTATAAAACAATAGTGTATACAGATCATGCAGCCATTCGATATCTCTTCAAGAAACAGGATGCTAAACCCCGTTTGATTCGGTGGATTTTACTCCTCCAAGAATTTGATATTGAAATCAAGGACAAAAGAGGAGCAGAAAACACCGCAGCAGATCATCTTTCACGCTTAGAAGACCCAGCTTTGGAGGCAACTAGGGACGAGCAAATCAACGAAAAATTTCCAACAAAGTCCCTAGAAATGGTGGAATATAGAGAAGAACCATGGTATGCCGACTATGCTAACTACCTAGCTATTGGTATAGTCGCCAAAGGGTGGCCACATCACCAAAGAAAGAAATTCTTTGCCGATGTGAAGCATTATTTTTGGGAAGATCCTTATCTTTTCAAAATGTGTGCTAATCAACTCATCCGCCGATGCGTACATGGTAGCAAAGCAAGAAGAATTCTACGCCATTGTCATGAAGGTCCATACGGAGGACATCATGGTGCCGCTAGTACCGCACGAAAGGTATTTGATTCAGGGTTTTATTGGCCAACCATTTACAAAGACGCCCAAAGTCTTGTCAAGACATGTGACGCTTGCCAAAGAACAGGTAATATTTCTTCCAAAAACGAAATGCCACAAAATGGCATTCTTGTTTGTGAAATTTTTGATGTGTGGGGACTCGACTTTTTGGGACCCTTCCCACCATCAAAAGGAAACAAATATATACTTGTGGCGGTAGATTACTTGTCTAAATGGGCCGACACCGAGGCACTTCCAACAAATGATGGAAGAGTCGTGGTAAGATTTATGAAAAAAATTATTCTCTCGTTTTGGCACACCAAAGCATTAATAAGTGATAAAGGTACCCATTTTTGTAACCATCAACTTGAAAGAATTTTAACAAGATATGGAGTCTATCACCGGGTCTCAACAGCATATCACCCTCAAACAAACGGACAAGCCGAAGTGACTAATAGAGGTTTAAAACGAATACTCCAAAAAACCGTAGGGTTAAATAAAAAGGAATGCTCCGATAAATTAGATAATGCTTTATGGGCTTTCCGAACTACTTATAAAACAACAATAGGTACAGCCCTATATAAGCTCGTCTATGGAAAAAGTTGTCATTTGCCAGTAGAAATTGCACACAAAGCTTACTAGGCAATTAAAAATGTAAACTTAGATTTAGAAATTGCCGGTAAAAATCGATTTTGTCAATTAAATGAATTAGACGAATTAAAGAATTATGCATACTCAAACTCTGAAATTTATAAGGAAAGAATGAAAAATTTGCATGATAAACACATTAAACCTAATGAATTTCGAGTAGGAGATCAAGTTCTATTGTTTAATTCACGACTTCGATTATTTCCTGGTAAAGTAAAGTCTAGGTGGTCAGGACCTTTTTCTATGACCCAAATTTTCCCACACGGTCCATTAGAAATTAAATCTCGGAATGGAATTCCATTCAAAGTCAATGGTCAACGGCTGAAGCTCTATCTAGAATTCATTGAGTATGAGGAGGAAGAAATCTCGTTTCAAACAGTCGAAGAATGAAAGCATCAACATCATACCTGGTAAGTTACGAACAAAAGGGTTGACATCTAAATCGGTAAGTCTTCTAACCAAGTTTTTGGGAAATAAGGGCACTCACACGAGCACTAAAAAAAATTAGAAGTTGTCCGCCCACGGGGTCGTGTCCGCGCAACTGTCGGGATAAAACTCTCTGGTTCAGGCGATTTTTCTTCAAGATTTCAACGTCTCCTCTACTTCTAACAACATCAAGGTATGATTCTATCATCATTAGTAGTTAGATTAAGCATTTACATGTAGTTAAAACATCAAAAATTTGTGGAAAAATCTAGGGTTCTTGAACTTCATCCAGATCGAACCTCAAATTTTTGCATAAATATGTTAGCATTAGTTTAGATTCATGTTATAGGAAGTAAATCCACTTGTATTGTTCATAGATTCGCCCGATTTCTCACAAAAAACCCCAAACCCTTGTTTTTGAACCGAAAAAGATAAAATCGAAGGGGTAAACGGTTTGTTTTGGGAAAAACGGCACTTGGGGTTTCATTTTCGGGGAAAACCGCCCCTTCTGAACCAAAAATTTTCAAGTTTTCGGGACCGGGTCGAAAAATGGGATTTTTGGGAAACAGACGTCTGGACACAAGGTCGTGCTCGTTGAGCACGGGGGCGTGTCCAGGAAATTTCTGACCAACTCGGGGCATGTCCGCTGAACACGGGGTCGTGTTCAGCCGACTGTTTTCAGTTTTCTCCGAAAATTTCCTTGTTTTATGCTAATTGTTTGGTGTTTCCTTTCAGATGTCCAAGAAATTCACACGGTATGCAAATGAGTTGGATGCTAAAGCAAGATACGACGTCCTTCGAACCAGGCCGGAGGAATACCCACGACATGGATCTTCTAGGAGCAGTGAACCAATGGGACCGTTTCAACAACCTAGTCACCGGGCCACTGAGAGCCGCCCTAACTACTCGCCTTCGCTCAGTCCACGAATATAATCTGGAATTCTATCGCACATTCGTGTTCAATTCAAGATGTGACCCATTTGATAATGATGGGGTTAGAATTCGATGTGGGGGGACTAAGTACTCAATCTTGATGGCACAGTTTGGGTCAATAGTCGGGTTATATGCGGAGGAAGATGCAGGTAATGAAGAAAACACCAGAGGGTTACGTGAATTATCAGAAAACGAACGCCAAGCCGCTTGGGCTCAAATAGGAGAAGGGCACTACAACCCAAGCAGCACTAAGAGCACTAGGTTGAGGGACCCTCTTTACCGTTACATCCATAGGGTCCTCACTTACTCTCTTAGCCAAAGGCGTGATAGCAGTGACGTTGTAGGGTTAAGAAATCTGATAGTTCTTCATTGCATTCATACCCACACCCACCTCGATGTTCCGTACCTCCTGCTCCGAAACATGCATTGGAACCGGCTCGCTACTCCACCAACCCCTATCTTCTTCGGGGGGTGGATATACCGTCTCTTCAAGCATTTCGTGAACATGCCCAGGTCTTTCCAAAAGAGCCCATGGTCGGGGAGAATAGACATAAACATCTGCCGCTCCATGAACTTAATTTATGAAGCCGAAGATGGGACGGTTAGCTTTCAAAGACTCCAGGGGCATGAATGGAACCCGCAAGAGGCACTCGTCCTTAACACTCCACACTTTCAACCACCTCCTCAATACCAATACCAGCCCCATGGTGATCCGGGCCAATCCTTCTCACAAGGAGGCGGTTTTCCTAATTTTCAAAGCTTACATGACTTATTGCAGGAAAACCTCATGTGCACCAGGAACACCTATAACTTGGCCAGCAACACGTACACCCGGGTCGGAGCAATTGAGAGAAACATCTCTGACATACAGGATGACATTGGGAACATCTGGGAGTACATGGCGGGGCATGGAGGAGGAGATGATGATGAAGACGAGGACATGGACTAGGCGGGATGAGTGGAGGTAGGAGCAGCTGGTTGGAGGTCCCACAGGTTAACCCTCTTTTCTTATGAACAATTTCCGGCCTGCGTGTCATGTTGAACAATTTACTTCCTTTAACTCTTTTTTACTTTCTGCATTTATTTTTCTTTTTAACTTTGTGGTACGGATGTTTGAACAATGGTAATTTAGGATGCTTGCTATGATTTGGTGTAGTGTTTATTGATAAAACAGGTACATACGAGGCTTAAAGCACTACACATTAGTGCTACTAAAACCGGAACAAAAAAACCGAAGCCAGAAACCTGTTTTTCACCTTTGCAGATTATCTACACGGGGTCGTGTCCAGCCGACACGCCCCCGTGCCCATTGCTCCAGACCTGTTGTTTGCAAAAATTCTGCAGATTTTTGCCAGACACGGGGTCGTGCTCAGCCGACATACCCCCGTGTCCACCTTCTGTAAGTTATTGTTACTGGCACTCTGACAACGGGGTCGTGTTCATCCGACACGGGGCCATGTCCAGACGCCCAGTAACATAAATTTTTGCTTTTTCACACCTTTTTACACATTCAATCAACCTAAAAACTTATGTTTAGGACACATTGAGGACAATGTGTAATTTAAGTGTGGGGGGATGCTAAAATCTTGAATCTTGCAAGTCCTAATTACAAGACTTACACAAAACTCTATTAGAACCGCTAATCACCCTAAATTTTTTCAAAAAATTTTTTTCATTTTTTTTACTTGTCTAGGTTTAACTTGGGAATTTCAAGTTCTAAAAAGGTTATATTTTTATAAATTTACAACCGATAGTGTCGTGATAAAAAGAACCAACATAAGAAAATTATGAAACGGCATGGCGAGTTTAGTTAAAATTTGATTATATATAGTTGATCACATAAAAAACCCATTCCCACAAAAAGTGAGTTTTGAGCCTTTATTAAGCATACAAATACATATCTTTAAAGTAAATGCTCATTTTTCGTTTCTTGTGTGAATAGCCGCTTGGTTCTTACGACTCTAGAACTTGCCACGACGATACATTCTCGGTCCTTACCAACTTAAACCCGAGTAAGTAAATGATGGAGTCATTAGGACTAACCCTTTTTATTTCTACACCATTATTTTTCTTTTTTTTACCACCTACCCAAAATCCCCATAGTTAACCCCTTTGAGCCTAAACTTTTCATTTCTTAACCCAAAACAAACACCCTTTTACTCACCAAAACCCTTTTTATTTTTAACCCTTTATTTTAGTAACAAAGCCCGGTTTTTCTTATGACTTCCTTATAAAAAAAATTCATGATGATGAAGCCAAAAGAAATAAACAAACAAGTTTATCAAAAAGAACTTTGTTTGAAAAAAGTGCTTCATCAGAATAAAAAGTTACAAAAAATAAAAGGTCTCACGAAAACCGACGCTTTTTACGCCTTTCGCCTTTTTACTAACCACTAACCCAACAACCTACCTTTAACCCAAGCCTAACCCTTCACCCCAAAAGTCCTCTTGATATTTACAAAGGTGTATAGTTAAAAAGGATGAGGATTGATTGCTTGGCAAGCTTATGGTAGGAGTAAGTTCCATGCCGCTCTCGAGTGATTCACTAAAATACATCTTCGGCCGAGTGTTGAGTGATCCCCCGTGAGGTATGTGAACTTGTATATAAATGAAATTTTAAAAAGGCATGTTATGCCCTAATAAGTAAGTTATCTTATGTAATGTTTTAAATAAATCATGATGAATAGGATTGTAAATAAATAAAAATAAAACTTAATAAAGAATCTTGGAAAACCCGACACTTTATGACAAGCCCAAAAACCTTCTCTTCTACCTGTTCCATTTGAGAGTGTAAAAGCCACATTATAAAGAGTTTTGCTTGAGGACAAGCAAAGATTCAAGTGTGGGGGTATTTGATGTGCGCAAAATGCAACATATAAATTACATCAAATGTGGCATAAAACTAACCCTTTTTAGTACTAATGTTGGAAAAAGTGTGTTTTTGTCTTCCTTTTGTATTTTTAGGATTAAATGAGCTCAAATGAACAAAAGAAGCAAAAAAGCAGCTAAATCTAACATAAATACAAGAAAAGGAACAAACGTGGCATGCCCGACGCCCCGACAGCATCTTCCCAAGCAAAAAACAAGAGAACAGAAGGCTGAACACGCCCCGTGCTCAATAAGCATGGGGGCGTGCCCAAGTGTCTGCAGAAAAGACAAAGTTGTAGAAGCTTCTATCACCCACCACGGGGGCGTGCCTAGCGGACACGGGGTCGTGGTCAACTCTAAGATTCGCAAAATATGAGGAAATCTTGATAGTACAGATACGCTTCTACACACGGGGTCGTGCCCAGCGGACACGGAGGCGTGGTCAACTAATGCAGACAAACTGTAATTAATGAAGAAAGAGAAGATGGATGGACACGGGGCCGTGCCCAATGGACAAGGGGCCGTGCCCGAGCTTCTGTTCAAGCTATAAATAGGGGTGCTTGGCACATTTGCAAACCATCCCTTAGCACACCACCTCTCTTACACTTCACCCATCCTCCACCACCATCACAACACCATCATCCATCATAGAGTGTGTGAGTCGTCTCGGGATCCAAGATTGATCGTAAGAGTTCTTGACAATCAAAGGCCATGTTTGCCTAAGCCTCTTCCATCACTTGGTGAAGACAAGTGTCTAGTGTAGTACTTTTTATTTTTAATCTTTTCGCACTTTTTATTTGGTTATGTATTAATAACTTTAATAACTAGTTTCTTATGTTGAAGGTGAATCTTCCTTCTCATTTGTCCGTGGTATCTTGGCATTATTTTACTGTCTATATAAAATAAAAGATTTTCACCATTCATATCTCCACGGTCTATATGGAGATATGTTGGTTACCTGGTCGGGGGTTAAGGGAATGGTTTGGTAAGAGTCTTGCCTTGTTCAGTGTATAGATCCTGCAAGGACCTAGGTCAAATTTAGTAGAACCTCCTTCAATACCCACTGGTATTGGATGGCGGGGGTCCAAACTCTTTGATCCCCTCATATGTAAGCTACTATTAAAACTTTAACCCGGCTACTTAGGACTGTATCCCTGCTGACTCAGACTACTTAGCCGAGGGTAACGTCACCTTCAAAAGAGGGGCCTACCACATTACGCATTAATAACTTAATTAATTATCTTTCAATAATCCAACCCTTTAGGATTGTATCCTTGCTGACTCAAACTACTGGGTTGAGGGTAACGTCACCTTCAAAAGAGGGGCCTACTACAATAATTAAGATAATCTCTTAAAAAGTGCAAAAGTGCGGAAATAATCAAAGGTTACACTACACACGAGTCAGATCCTAGTGATTTATCTTGTCTATCTGTTTTTATTTTATTTTTCAGCATTTTAGTTAGTTTTATTTTTCTAGTTTAAAACCTTTTTCTAACTTTTTGATTTGATTAGACGTTGAGGATAAACCGGTATTAAAAGCTCCTGTGTCCTTGGACGACCTCGGTATCTTACCAACACTATACTACGCTCACGATGGGTGCACTTGCCCATATGTGTGTTTAGTGTTAGTAAATATCGTGTTTTATAAATTTAAAACTTGACTATAAAGTGTTAAAGGGCTTAAAATATACATAAAAATATATCACACCTAACACGCATCAGTTCCCCTCCATATACATGTGAACCAACCATGAACATCATTCACTGGTATGTTTGGTTCATGTACCATCTATATAACAATTGCAAGTTTTGTGAACAGTGTTCATTTTTTTTTGTCTTTTTGTGTGAATAGCATTTTTGACTTTTTTTTGGTTTTTTTTATACTTTTGATCCTCAACTTTTAACATTAACACTTATAACTCTATAACTTTCTAAACACTTTGTAATCGAGTTTTACGTGTTTATTTTTATTTACTTGTCGGTATAAATTAAAGTTGATTTATGTTTTGACGTAATTGTTTTTGTGTTTTCTCAACTTTCAACATCGACACTTACCATCCTTTAACTTTTTGAAGACTTTGTAACCGAGTTTTATGTGTTTAGTTTTATTTGCGTGTCGGTATAAATTCAAGTTACATTTTGACGTAAAATTTAATTATTCCGCGCAAATGAGCCGGGTCAGATATAATACGTTTTAATGCTTATTTTTATACACGTTTTTAGTTGGCCTACGTTTTAACATAAATTTTGTTCAGAAACAAGTCTTCAAGCTGTTATTATAATGCTTCAAGTATGTAGTAGGTGTACAAAGGAAGCACAATATAATTAAATAATAGTTCCACATATTAAAATACTTATCCAACTCACACAACACGTGCAATTCAATGCCATTAGCAAATGAAAACTTCATAGTAGCTAGAACTAATTTCCACACCTACAGGAGCATCAAACAAAGTGAAACCCCCAAAAAGTATGACTATAAAAATGGATTATTGATAATACCTACACAATTAGGTAAAATTATAGTGAAAAAGCTGATGAGAAACTGACTTGAGGTCTTTAAACCCATTCAATATAATGAGGTCAATACATATAGCCAAGTATAAGTATCAGAGATAATGAAAGATTAAAGAAGTAAAAAAAGGTTAGCACAACCGTAATGTAACCAATAAAGATGGCAATGTCAACCTGATAATATAAATGGGTCAATGTGTATTCTATTTGTTTAATAACCGGTCAATTGAAGGAAAAACCATAGCAATGAACAAAAACATTCACACTTATAGGAATCAATCAAAACTAACGGCCGTGTTCTTGCAAAAAAGGACTTTTCATTGTTAAGAGCGTATTCTTTTTAATCGAGGACCCCTTGGGTTCAATTTTTACCACCAATAGGAAAAAACCAATGTTCTTGCAAAAAAGGTATCCGTAGTAAACGTTGATGGTTGGTTTGTTTTTTTATTCTCCTCCATATCGGATTTTTGGTGTTCTTATGCTCTTTTGTTTTTGGTACATAGATCCGGGCGCGCAAAGTGAGGAGGGATGCCCGTATTGGTTCACCCGCAATGGCACGCGCTACTGGACCCCGGATGCCCCACCCGACCTTAAGTCAAAACTAACGGCCGTGTTCCAGCAGTGGGAGGACGTGGTTGAGATGCATGATATGTACTCCGAGAGGTGTGGGTTTTCGATTAGGAGGATGGGATCTATTAAGAGGAAGCATTAAGCCATCACGCATCGTTACATTTTATGTTCCAATCATGGCAAACCACAACTGAAAAGGAAGTTTACATTGGATGAAACGTCTTTAAAGATTAGGCAGTCCACATTCCGGGTTTGCGACTGTAAAGCATGTATCCGTGTCAAGTTTGATCAGACCTCACTTACGTGGGTGTTGTATCACTTCGAAGAACATCACAATCATCCAATGGTCAGAGATCTAACCATTGGAGTCTTCGCATGTTTATCAGTGACAGGAAAGCGCAACTTGTAATTGAAAAGATGAAAGACCTGATCGACCATTTACTTAACTACACTTTCAAATATAGTATGGAGAACGGCGAGCTACGACACATGTTCTACGCAGATGAAATTGCTAAGGTCAACTACCAAGCATTTGGTGATGTCATTGTGTTCGATGCCACATACCAAACAAACAAGTAAATAAACTCGCCCATTTCCAGTATCCCCGCATTTTACTGCCTCAACTTCTATATTATTTTGCACAAAAAATCGAAATCCCCCTTATTTTACTGTGTATACAGGTACAATCTTATTTTCGTCTCCAAATACCAAAGAAATAAGTAATAATAATGATGGTACATGTGATATTATTATTATCGTGCGTTGTATTGGCATTCGTTTTTTATGATTTTCAGTTGATGTAAAACACACGTCAAAACTTTTTTTTTTTTTTGGATATATCACAAATTTATTTTTTGACCTTATCTTTTGGTTACACCTAGCGCCATTTATGTGATTAAATCGAGTACTATGTAAATTATAATTTTTATTTTATTTTGTAGTATATATACTAGCTAAAATCTAGTTACCAACATTCAAAACATTACATCATCGATCACTTGAACATTATATCATCGATCCCTTAAATATAAAAATCAACGTGCTTATACTGTATACTGCTTATACAGTATTTGAAACCTGGAAAATGCTTGTACTGTGTACTTAAAAAGGAAAGGGGGAATTGGGCATGTATTTGAAACCTTGACGCGGTCGCATGCGCCTTGATCAGCTAGCCCCACTATCGTCTTCCGTGCGCAAATCGAAACTATATAAGGTGACCATTAAATGCATGGAAACATATCAACCTTGACTTCTACATCTAAAATGAATAATAATCCCTCAGTAATTCCAACTACTATGGATGAGAATTCTGCCATCGTTTCTGCACTCACCCATGTCATAAGTGGCGGTATTGACGCTGGGCCAAGTGCAGTTGTGATCACAGAGAATCTGCCGCAGCAAAACATATGTGGCCATTGTGGAATGAGAATTCCAGAAGAGTGTTTGGGCTGTGATTTATACACGCCGGGTGGTGGAGAGGAGAGGAAGGAGAAGAGATACAGAGGGGTTAGTTTACGGACGTCAGGAAAATGGAGCGCGGAGATTATGGTTCCGGGGAAAGTGCGCAAGTGGCTGGGGACTTTCAGTACTGCGGGAGAGGCCGCAAGAGCTTACGACCGGGCCAGCATTCGATATAGAGGAAAGACCGCCAAGACCAATTTTTCGGTGGAGGAATACCCGGAGATTGAACCGGAAGATAATGCTTAAGGATGCCAAAACATCGTTGGATGCGATGACGATTCGATTCTTTCGACCAACAAGGAAGCCTTAATAATTAGCGACCGTCATAGTAAACTGGATGCGTTAATCCGCAAAAAGTATTCATTTAGAGGGTGTTTGGGATTACCTTTTAAAGTGATTATTTGATTATTGCGTTTGTAAAACATAAATAATCTAAAAAAGTGTTTGGATGAAAAAGTGATTGTCTGCCTCTAAAACGCAGTTTTAGAGAAGCATGTACCTACATGCTTTCTCAAAACTTGAAAACGTATAATCTATTTTGAAAACGAAAGATTAAAGACCCCCTTAATTCTTAAGATTCATCTACTAAATAATGTATTGTAAGTGATTACAAAATTGTGTGTGTTGGCTAAAACCTGACACTTTTGAGCGGGCCATTTTTACATGTGTCACCGTTATAATCTTGACATGATAATTAGATTCGGCTGGTCTGGACCGTCCATAGGTCCACACGTATCGTAATCATTATGGCTAATATTCGTCTATATGTTATTATTAATATTAGAGTAAATTTCAAAGTTCGTCCTTTATGTATGTCTAAAATATCAAAGTATGTCCTTTGTCTTTAATATCTTCAAGAAACATACCTAATGTTTGCAAAACCAATCAGGTTATGTCCTTTACCCTAAACCTAGTTTGTTTTCCCAGTTAATTCAGATCATGTGAGAAGCACATGAGGGTATATTGGTCATTTTACCCTAAATACTAAAAAAAATTATAAAAAATTCAGATATCTCTCTCTCTCTCTCTCTGAACGCAGACAGCTCTCTCTCTCTCTCAAAATCCCAACCACCAACCTGCCACCACCCTTCATCACCACCATCCCTCCTCCATTAACTTTTTCGATTTCAAGACCTGCAACTTTTTCAAGTTCAACACCTGCAACACTCCATCCTCTCAAAGGGGATTTCTAAGTGATGGGGATTTTCAAACTGCAAGTGATGTGGATCGGCTAATTTTATAACCCTAGATCATAAACACACATAAAAAGAGTGTGAATGTTTCTGTTTTTCTTATTGGTAAACTTTCCAATTTTAAAACCCGTCAGTCAGTCTGTCACCTAAACCGAAACTAAAAGTATCAACCTAAAGCATGGTGTTTGGTTCTGGTTTCTTTTATTACTGCTCCTAATATGATTAAATGTTTTGTGGCTTTGCATCTGAAATGAAGCAAAAAGTGTTGATTAAAAGATGAAAGCATTGGGTCTAATAAGTATATGTTATTTGCAGAAGCGGAAGAATTTGTAGCTTGTAGGAAAAATGGAATGAAGAAGTTGTTTGGTTAGAGACTATGGTATGGATCCACCCACCTACCAGCCCCCCCCCCCTCTTCTGTTGGCAAGACTGACCACCACCACCACTGTCGGGTGGTTGTGAGCGACGGATGGATCGGAAGATGGTGAGCAGAGGAGAGAGAGAGAGAGAGAGAGAACAATCGAGAAGAGAGAGAGAGAGGGAGAGAGCCGCCGCTCACGGCGGCGGCAGCGACGGAGTCCGGGTTATGGTGTGGCGGTTCAGATCTTCCATCTTTCAGATCTTCAGATCTTCATTTTTCAGATCTTCAGATCTTCATTTTTCAGATCTTCCATCTTTGCCACCATCTTCCAAAAGCCCGATTCATTTTTCAGATCTTCAATCGGAGATCTGTGGCTTTGGTGTGGCGGTTTGGTTTCGGAGATCCAGGTTATGGTGTGGGGGTGGTGTGGTCTTCATGGTGGCAGATGAAGATGATGGTGTTAAAGAGAGAGAGAGAGAGAAGAGAGAGAGTGTGTTTTAGAGAGAGAGACAGAGTGTGTGCAAAGTGTGTGAGAGAGAGAGGGGATATATATAATTTATTTATGTTTTTGTTATTAAATTATTTTATTTATTGGGTTTATGATTATTTATTATAATATTTAGGATAAAATGACTAAAATACCCTTATGTGGGGTTGACTTAGTCAACTTTAACCATGAAAACTAATTGTGTTATGACTAAAGGACATAACCTGATTGGTTTTTCAAACATTAGGTATGTTTCTTGAAGATATTAAAGATAAAGGACATACTTTGATATATTTGACATACATAAAGGACGAACTTTGAAATTTACTCTTAATATTATATTATATTATATGAGTAAACTGCCATTTTGGTCCCTGAGGTTTGGTCATTTTTACCACTTTAGCTCAAAACTCAAACATTTTGAATATGAATCTCTATGGTTTCAGTTTTATTGCCATTTCATCAAAAAGTAAAATCAGCTCAGATTTGTCAAATAAAACCCTGGTCTTTTATCCTTTTCCTCAGGGGCAAAATGATCATTATAAGTTTTATAATAACAAATTATTAATTAAAATAACCTACACATATATAAAAACAAAAACATAACCCATCAACAACCTCGCCCATACCCGATCCCCTTCAACCTCCTCAACCATCGCCGACAAAGAATTCCAGTCACCACCGCCGGCCACCGATTCCAACCAGCAAAGCAAATCTGTGAATGCAAAGCTCTCACTTGTTCCCAAGAGAGAAAAAGAAGCAGGCGGTGGCTGGGATGGAAAGCAATACCGACCTAACCAGACGATTTCAATCATCACTCGGTCCCATTTAATCTCTTTCAACGCTTTTAAATCGTCATTGTGTTATCGATCAGAGAACAAACATGAGATGCAGGAGAACAAATCGCCGATGGGCTCTGGTCTGCAAGTTTGATGTTGCCGAAGACCACCTATGTTCTCTCTATTAATTCTCAATGATATTTCTATCATAATAATTCAAGACGTACAAATGAGAACATATCATATACAATAATTGCTAAACTATAATCCTAATTCTCAATGGCATTGTTTGATAATTCAATACATAAATATTACACCAATAGCTAACCTATAATCCTAGATAATAGAAAATAGTAAAGTAGAACGATTCAAATTAATTTAAACAGGGGAGTGAGTGTAAAAGCAGGGTTATATATATTATCCTAATTTAAGTCACTTTTTTTCTAAATGGCATTGTTTGATAATTCAATACGTAAATATTACACCAATAGCTAACCTATAATCCTAGATAATAGAAAATAGTAAAGTAGAACGATTCAAATTAATTTAAACAGGGGAGTGAGTGGTAAAAGCAGGGTTATATATATTATCCTAATTTAAGTCACTTTTTGTGCTCTGTTTTATTTTTCGGATGTGAAGTTTCTTCAAGGGTACCTACCTTATGGTAATCAATTCATTATTAGGATGGTTGTTTAGACTTCAAAATCTTTGTCTCATTGTTATTTTTTATACCGAAGCAAGCCGAAAGTTGTTTGTCTTGTTCGCATAGGCCAAAAATTGTAGGTACCAAAACCACCTTAAAAAAAAAAAAAAAAAACAATCACAATCATCATCGCCAGAAGTTGTTTTTCTGGTTCACATCAATCGGATTCAACAATCTTTTTTCTGGTTTGCATCAATGGATGTGGGTGCCCTGAAACTCGCTTTTTGGGCAACCAACCCACCCCACATTTACATCGTTGGTTCGAATCAACTCTACCACCACTTATCAGCTTCGCTGCCATTCGCCAGAAGTTGCAGATAGTTGGAGTTTGGCTACCGAAGTTTCAAACCAGAAGTTGTAGATCGTTGAAGGTGGTGATCGTTGTGGGTGGGTGCATTAGAAGTTCCTACTAAGGGTAATTTAATAATTTGTTGATGGGTTATTTTAATTAATAATTTGTTATAATAAAACTTATAATGGTCATTTTACCCCTTGAGGAAAAGAACAAAAAACCAGGATTTTATTTGACAGATCTGAGCTTATTTTACTTTTGGATGAAAATGACAATAAAACTGAAACCACGGGGACCGAGATTTATAAAGTTTGAGTTTTGAACTAAAATGACAAAAGTGACCAAATCTGAGCGACCAAAATGACAGTGTACTCATATTATATTATACTAAAAACTATGGACATATCTACATGGGGATAACGCTTCTTTTTTTATTATTATTTTGCAAATAACATATAATTTTGTGAAAATGTATTCAGGAGTTCAAGATAAATAATTAAGGATCATACTATGCTTAGATTTTCTCTCCGAAGGATTAAGATTTTTTTTTAACAACCAACGTATCCTTCACAGAGTTATTGGCAAAATTCATCATATCGGAATACACTCGTCATCGAACTGGGGAAACCCTCACCTAGAGTAGAAGCCCGTGAACACTCGCCCAAAAGCACGATAGTGTGCTGAGTTAAAACCCATTCAGTTCAAGTATCGAACTAGCGATCGCCGCCTAGTCTCCCAACATCACCAGGTGCCGCTTAAAACTAATGGAGAGAAGCAGGAATTGAATCATGAAGAGCACACTAATCATTATAGCGAACCAATCATTTTGACTATAGCACCAATAATTACAACGCAACCTATTCTTTAATAACTGATTCTTTGGTTCGGGCTTGACCTTTCCGTTCTTCGTAGACATTCTTAATGTTTGTTTCCATATCCGTTTTTAATGTTTATTTCCATATCCGTTTTCGTATAAGCCAACAAAAAATATGCAAATGTGGTTAAAAGGAAGCTCAATCAAGTGGGCAATGTGATCATTTACTATTAGCTATTACAACTTTGATATACAAGCCATCAGAACGGAGATAAACCATTGTAAATGCTAATGATAAGTTTTATGTCATAAATATTGAGCAATCCTACTCAATGTTGTAACCCTCTTTCACAACAACCCTCCCCCCTCAAGCGGTTAAGTTCTTACCTACTTCTTACTCCCGACCTCCAATAATTTGGTTTATATTTCTTTCGACAACCGTCGCACCATCTACATACTAATCCCCCCACCGAGCCATCCATTAGCTAATCCCCTTTTGTTGCACTATCATCGTTATACAACTATATATAGACATCCTCAACTTTGAGGTTGTTGCACTATCATCGTCTTACAACTATATATATAGACATCCTCAACTTTGAGGATACCATCACCACTGTCCACTGTCATAAGCGTGAGGATACTACCACCATTGGTATACCGCCACCACTGTGAATATACCACCACCTATGTGAGTTGAATTAGGGGTTTGTATTATTGACGCTTGAATTAGGGTTTAATTTTTATTCATATATATATGGTTACGTTAAAATGAGAACTATCTTAAGTTATGAGAACAATGAGAACTAGGCCATTCAAAAGGTTTTTCCAAAAAAAAAAATTTCTCAAATATCATAAAAAAATCACTTGTTTCAGCCAAAAAAAAAAATTTAAAATGCCATATACACAAATTTACATGAGGTGTAAAAAAATATTTATCGTGGTAACAAAATATGCAAGTGTGGTTAAAAGGAAGCTAATCAAGGCTATTACAACTTTGATATACAAGCCATCAGAACGGAGATAAACCATTGTAAATGCTAATGATAAGTTTTATGTCATAAATAGTCAGCAATCGTACTCAATGTTGTTACCCTCTTTCACAACAACCCTCCCCCCTCAAGCGGTTCTTACCTACCTCTTGCTCCCGACCTCCAATTATTTTGTTTATCTTTCTTTCGACAACCGTCGCACCATCTACATACTAACCCCCCCCCCCACCACCAAACCATCCATTAGCTAATCCCCTTTTCTTGCACTATCATCATCATACAACTATATATAGACATCCTCAACTTTGAGGTTGTTGCACTATCTGTGACAACTGGCACTAAACCGGTAATTTCCGTACACATTAATTACTATCTAATGACTACAATTATGTGCTTAAATGTCAACATTGTCTGATTACATACAATACAAGTGAATTCATGCACGTTTTATACTACAAGAAATTTGCTTTATGCATTAATGAATAGCGTTGCATCAGGAATACTAGTAAACTCACCGGTAAGACACATTGTGTCAACAATTCTGCAGAAAGCAGTTAGACAATAGAATTGGAGCCTAGGTGTAGGTCCAACGTCAAGAATACATTAAAACCCAAGAGTACATACAAGGGTTAACATATAGACATTCCGGAAGCTAGAATATGTACTAAAAAGCACCCGAAACGCACTTTAAGTGCAGAATTTTACACAATTCAGCTATAATCAGCTTTTTAACATATAAATATTGTGCAGAATTCATGTTTTATTATCCAGAATACCCTCCTAAGTGTTGGGAATTAAAAGGGTTACAAAAGGGTACATAAAGGACACTAAACGGTGCAATTTAGCACTTTAACGAACCGGTATTTAACCGAACAACCGGACATTACCCGGAACATAAAAATATTACTAGAAACATTGTTTTAATGTTTCTGAACTAGTCATGGTCCCCGAACACCATAACACCGCTTATAACGTAATAACGCATTAAATCCCCAAACTTATTACTTGAAACTTACTTGTTTATATAATTAGTAAATTGAAGTTACACTTTGCCCCCCCCCCATTCCATATATACGGTCACATGGGGTGACCCCACCATAATATTTTCAAGATCCCCCAAAATCCCTACTAGATCTTTACATGATCTCACAAGATATGATATGATCTTGCATAGATTTCCTTGGAGATTCTTTAGATTTCTCTTGAATATTATAAATACACAAGATCCTACAATATCCCTCATGATCTTGCTTGGATTTGTTTTGATATTTGCCAAGATATATTTAGATATTGTGAGATCTCATTAGATTGTTTGTGATCTTTCCAAGATATCATAAGATCTTATAAAATCTCAAAAGATCTATAAGAAGACATGTGCACACTACATCTCACTTCACACACACCACACTCAATCTTCTCCTCCCTTGCTCCCCCACCTACGGCCGTGACCACCATCATACACCACCATTATTTTTCAATCAAGTTCATCCACTCCAAGCTTTATATAAGGTGCTAGAAAGTGGTTAGCGAAGTGTGGAGCTTGTAGATCTTGAAGAACCTCCTCCATTTGCTTTTACCCAACCCATTTGTCATCTTCAACCTCAAGTGTTCTTCCTTAGCCCTTGTGCTAGTTGTAAGCTTCTTATCACTTGATTACTTCTACTTTGGTAGTTAAAAGATGATGAATATTGTTAATTACAAGAACACTAAAGAATATGAACATGAATCTTCAACATAAGCTTAAAAATATAAAAATACATGTTGAATATGTTGATTTGCTTTTGGTTGATTGATTATTAGTGTTAGTGATGTTAGACATCATATGGAAACTACTAGATTGTGATTAAACACATGATCTAGTGAGTTAAAGTGGTGACCTTGTGAAAGACCAAGATCATCATACTTTATGTCTTCATGAACTTGAATGAAGGAAGTGATTTTCATATGTAAAAATGGTTTAAACAAAATACAAATCTTGTAAATAGATGGTTACAAGAATAATTTTCCCAAGAAACCAAGTTTATTTACAAGACTTTCAAAGTCATGGTTTCTAAATAAACTAATAATATTTTTGGTGTTAAACAAGACTAGAAACATGTATGTAACAAGAAAAATACACGAGAAATATTTTTAGAAAAATCATCTTACAAGTTGTAAGTGACTAGATCTTTGAAGAATGTGATTTACAAACGAATAACCATGTTTTTAAGGGTAACTAAACCTACTAAATAACATGGTAAGTGACTACAAGTTTTTACAAGAACTTCAAGTTCATGATGTAGTGAAATTACTTGATTTGGACACTCGGAAAGTGTTAATACGTTGATTATTGATTGTGATGATTTTAAAAGAAAATAAACACATGTTTTGAAAACATGGGAAACCTCCATTTTTAGGAGAAACTATGTCAAAATTTTTATAAATTTTGACACTTAGAAAAATATAAGTTTTGAGAAACTTATTCCCTAAAAATGTATCTAAAAACATTTACCAAGGTTTCCCTAATTTTTGTGTTAAGAGGTGATGATTTCTTCAAGACTAAAATTGATATTAAGTATGTATATTTTTGAGAAAAATATATATATTTATTGATCACCAAATTTTGTGCTAAGTGTATGTAGTATGTATTACATGTAATAGTGTATTAGGACTTCAAAATACGCTAAATACTCATAAGAAGTAAAAGCACAAAAATACACATACAACATGCTTAGACACATACAAGAAAATATATTTTATGAAAATATATTACTTGATAGAATAAATAACTTGGACAAGTTATGAACATGAAATGAAGTTTTGGACAAAATACATAATTCGGGTGAAAAATACAAGACACTTATATTTATTTTTGAGAAAATAATATAAGTAAGATACATAGTTAAAAATATAAATTATTTGTAACACAAAAATACATATACAAAAGATAGTGACTTGTACTTGTGCGATACAAGTCTAGCGACTAATGTTAATAAAACACGTTTAGGTCACGACGCTAGATAAGCAAATCCGGTGAAGTTTACGACGCAGGAACGCAAAGTTGTGAGTTCATGCTCCCCCTTTTCTTTTAACTGTTTTCAGTTTTATAACTTCGGGGGTGAAATACATGTTACAAATATTACAATGTTTACAAATGGTATGATGGATAGGGGTGTTCAAAAAACTCGTGACTCGCAGCTCGCTCGAAATTCGCTTGAAAAAAGATCGAAGAAAGCTCGGCTCGAAATTGGCTCGGTTGTAAATGAGCCAGGTCAGCTCGGCTCGGTTTGTAAACGAGCCGAGCTCGAGCTTGACCTGGCTCGGCTCGTGAGCTGGCTCGATAAGGTTTACATCCTCCATTGTTTTTGTCCCACATCGCTTAGAAAACAAAAACTAAGGAAGTATCTTCCCTATAAAAGGAGGTAAAGAAAATGTACAAAGTGAATTAACTATTTATACTTGCATATTTAGCCATATGGTTAAATTAAATGACAATTATGGCCCTTAGTCTATGAAGAAATTCATTTTTAAGGACTTTCTAAGTAGTAAATTTTGCGTTTCTTTGTTAGTTCGAGCTAGATCGAGCCGAGCCGAGCTAGCTCGAACTCTAATCGAGTCGAGCTCGAGCCTAAAATCTCAGCTCGATTTGAAATTCGAGCTCGAGCCGAGCCAGCTCGAATCAAGTTCGAGCCGAGCTCGAGCTAGGTCTAGCTCGGCTCGGCTCGACTCGACTCGGCTCGTTTACAGCCCTAAATTGATGGATACAAAAACAAGAAGCACTCTTGGTGAAAACTAGTACCAAGTATGATGCGTTTTGAGAAAATGATACGAGAAATGATACATGATATGAGAAATCGTGTCACGAATAGGGTACCATAAGCACCATTAATCAACAATATACCTAGACCGCAGAACAAAAGGTTAGATCTAACGGGTTTTCGAGCAGCCACACTCTTGGTGAGAACGAGTACCGAGTAGTGCTTTTGTGTCTTAGTCGTGAATTGACAACTAGAAAAATGCCTATGGTTTGGTTGCTTCCTATGTCATGTTACATGTTAATGGCCTTGCAACCCATTAACAACCTAGATACATACAGAAATACTTGATTTATACAAGATACATACAGAGATACTTGATTTATACAAGATACATACAGAGATACTTGATTTATACAAGATACATACCATGTTTTTTCATACAAAGCATACAAACGTTCAATACAAGAACTGCATGAATTCACACCAACATTATGTTGACGTTTTTCCAAAAACTCACATGTATTTCAGGTAACTAAAGTGGATGTGCGCGCGGTCATACTCTTGCTCTTGGATGTCGTTTAAGTCTATCGTTGAATAAAGATGTAAACTTTTCAGGCAATATGTTGTCTCGTGATGTAAACACTTAAACTATGTTTTCCGTTATGTAATGTTAATGGAGTTTGAAGTTATTTTTATGAGCATGTAGTATGTTTACCAATCGTATGCAATGAAAATCTTTCATGATCACACCTTGTGCTTCCGCCTAAGAAAGGGGTGTGACACTATCATCGTCATACAACTATATATATAGACATCCTCAACTTTGAGGATACCATCACCACTGTCCACTATCATAAGCATGAGGATACTACCACCATTGGTACACCGCCACCACCGTGAATATACCACCACCTATATGAGTTGAATTAAGGGTTTGCATTATTGACGCTTGAATTAGGGTTTAATTTTTATTCATATATATATGGTTAGGTTAAAATGAGAACTACCTTAAGTTGTGAGAACAATGAGAACTAGGCCATTCAAAAGGTTTTTCCAAAAAAAATTTTTCTCAAATATCATAAAAAAATCACTTGTTTCGGCCAAAAAAAAAATTAAAATGCCATATACACAAATTTACATGAGGTGTAAAAAAATATTTATCGTGGTAACAAAATATGCAAGTGTGGTTAAAAGGAAGCTCAATCAAGGCTATTACAACTTTGATATACAAGCCATCAGAACGGAGATAAACCATTGTAAATGCTAATGATAAGTTTTATGTCATAAATAGTCAGCAATCCTACTCAAGGTTGTTACCCTCTTTCACAACAACCCTCCCCCCCTCAAGCGGTTCTTACCTACCTCTTACTCCCGACCTCCAATTATTTTGTTTATCTTTCTTTCGACGATCGTCGAACCATCTACATACTAACCCCCCCACCAAACCATCCATTAGCTAATCCCCTTTTGTTGCACTATCATCGTCATACAACTATATATAGACATCCTTAACTTTGAGGATACCATCACCGCTGCCCACTGTCATAAGCGTGAGGATACTACCACCATTGGTACACCGCCACCACCAACCGTCAGTATACCACCACCTATGTGGGTTGAATTAGGGGTTTGTATTACTGACGCTTGATTTTAGGGTTTAATTGTTATTCATATATATATATATATATATATATATATATATATATATATATATATATATATATATATATAGGGAGAAGATCATGAGAGAACCACCTCTTATTGTGAGAACCGCGAGAACCAATGTGAACACACCAAAAATGCCTAAAAATAGCTAAAAATCACACAAAAAAATTTTTTTTTAATATCTAAAAAAATAAAATTTTTGGCCACTAAAAGTAGCGATTTGAGCATAAAAAATACTAAAAAAAATTTTAGATTTTTTTTTGATTATTTTAGATTTTTTTAGGTTTTTTGGGGGTTTAGTTTTTAGCATTTTAGCTTAGGGGGGGTTTAGGTTTTTGGGGGGTGGGGGAGGGGGGTTTAGGTTTTTTTTTTTTTTTTTTTTTTGGGGGGGGGGGGTTTAGGTTTTTTGGGGGTTTTAGTTTTTAGCATTTAGCTTTGGGAGGGGGGGGGGGTTAGGTTTTTTTTGGGGGAGGGGGGGGGGTTAGGTTTTTTTAGGTTTTTTTAGCTATTTTAGGTTGTGTTCACATTGGTTCTCAAGGTTCTCACAATAAGGGTGGTTCTCGCATGAGCCCCTCCCTATATATATATATATATATATATATATATAGGGAGAAGATCATGCGAGAACCACCTCTTATTGTGAGAACCGCGAGAACCAATGTGAACACACCAAAAATGCCTAAAAATAGCTAAAAATCACACAAAAAATTTTTTTAAATTTTTTAATATTTTTTATAAAAAATCGCTACTTTTCGAAGCCAAAAAAATTTTTTTTTTTTAAATTTAAAAAGAAAATTTGGCTTCTAAAAGTAGCGATTTTAACATAAAAAATATTAAAAAATTCAAAAAAAAATTTTTAGATTTTGTTAGATTTTTTTTAGATTTTTTTAGGTTTTTTGGGGGTTTAGTTTTTAGCATTTTAGCTTGGGGGGAGGGGGGGTTTTAGGTTTTTGTGGGGTGGGGGAGGGGGGTTTACATTTGGGGGGGGGGGGGTGGGGTTAGGTTTTTTTTAGCATTTAGCTTGGGGGGGGTTTAGGTTTTTTTTTTGGGGGGGGGGGTTAGGTTTTTTTTGGGGGGGGGGTGGGGGGTTTAGGTTTTTTTTGGAGGGGGGGTGTGGGGGTTAGGTTTTTTTAGCTATTTTAGGTTGTGTTCACATTGGTTCTCAAGGTTCTCACAATAAGGGTGGTTCTCGCATGAGCCCCTCCCTATATCGCGAAAACTCGAAAACTAACTAAAAAAGCCTAAAAAACACACAAAATTTTTTTCAATTTTTTATTAAAATCGCTAGTTTTTTTATACAAAAAAACATTTTTTCAAAAAAAAAAAAATTGTAGTGCACATGTGTAATAATTCACATGTGTAGTACACATACATACACATGTGCACTACAAAAGAATTTTTTTTTTTTGGAAAAAGGTTTTTTTTATATAATTTAAATAGCGAAAATTGGTATGCAAATTTTTTTTTTTTTGGTATGTTTTGTAGGTTTTTTTAGTTAGTTTTCGAGTTTTAGCGATAACTAGTGGTTTTCATTTAAACCTTCCCCTATATATATATATAGGATAGGAGTTGGCCAGAAAGTCCAAATTTCCTAAAAAGTGTAAAAAGTCATAAAACACCATAATGTCAACCATAAAACACACCAAAAACCCACAAATAATATGATGAAGATTACTAAAACATCATGTATGTGGGTTTTGTGTTGTGTTTTAGATGTTAAGGCTCTGATTGTGGAATGACAAATATTATTGTGTTTTATGTTGCTTAGCATTGTGTGTTTTATATTTATAGTTCTACGATGGTGTGTTTTAGGAATATTCATTCTATTATTTGTGGGTTTTAGGTGTGTTTTATGCCTGAAATTATTGTGTTTTATGACTTTTTACACTTTTTAGAAAAAACACACTTTCCGTAGGATCTCCACTCTCTCTATATATATATATATATATATATATATATATATATATATATATGGTTAGATTAAAAGAATTAACAATGCCACATACACAAAAATCATAAAAAAATCACTTGTGACAGAAAAACAAAACAAAAAAAATTAAAAATGCCACATACACAAATTTACATGAGGTATAAAAAAAATATTTACCGTCATAACAAAATCTACATCAGTGCATAAACAAAAATTACATGAGGCAAAACTACCGACTTGATAATTTTTTTTGTTTTTTTATAGATGTGTTTATAATATTTCCATCTACATTTTTGCAAAAAAATTGTGGCACAACTCGTGCAAAAAGTAGGAGTTCTCATGGTTTTCACAACTCGTGGTGGTTCTAATTTGAACCGAAGCCTATATATATATATATATATATATATATATATATATATATATATATATATATATATATATATATATATATATATATATATATATATATATATATATATATATAGGGAGTATCATATGAAAAGAAAATTTTATTGATTAGTAATTTTAGACTAGGAAAAATTACACTTTTCGTCCTTTATGTTTGTACCTAGTTGCAATGGATGACCTTTACCTTTAATATTTACAGCCACAGTCCTTTTTTTTTTGAAAACCTGTTACATCTTTCGTCCTTTACCTCAAACCCAGTTAAAAAAATTGGTTAAGTTACATCACGTGCACAGCACGTGAGGGCATTTTTGTCCATTCATCACACCCAGCTACCCACCATTAAAAGCCCCAATATCTCCCCCAAATCCCTCATTTATCAGTTCAATCCTTATCATCTCCCCTAGGTCTTCGAAATGGCATAACATCCCCAAATTCATCTGCTCTGCTCTGATCGATCATCTTCTTCAGCAAGAAATCTTGCTTGTACGGTCATGACGATGAATCAAGAACCAGTACCACCAACGTGGTTTATACGAGAGGCCATGGATGGAGATGAAGTTCTTCAGTTGTATGGTAAGTTTAGCTGTAACCTTAAATTCTGATCTTTTTGAATGATTCAAGACAACCTATTGTAATGTGTATGTTTCTAACTAGTAAAAATTTGAAATTTGCAGTTGGTATGCCTCATCTATTCAGTATTAGGTTACATCATGGTGGTAGGTTAACCAAGAGTCCTGGTCGTGTATACGAAGGTGGTAAGGTTAATTTTGTTGACATGATCGACGTTGATATGTTTTCTGTTCACGAGATTTCAGATTTGATGGATGAGCTGGGTTATTCTGTTACTGATCATATATACTATTTTTTTCCAAAACCCTGAAAAGGATTTAGATAATGGTATTGAAGATTTAAGTAGTGACCAAGATGTTTTGAACTTGTCTAGGCATTTAGAATTTCATAAGATTATCAATGTGTTTACTTTACATGGTTTACACATTATTAAGGACTTCTTTCAGTCACCTATGAAGCCACAAAAGGGCATTACAATTGAAGAAATTGATGAGCCTGGCCCTTATGCAATAGTGCCTTCAAAACTAACTGTAACAAGAAGGTTGCAGTTAGATGTTGATAACATTGGGCATGAAAGTGGGAGTGTGAATGAGCAGGAAGGTTTGAGTGTGAATGAGCAGGGAGGTGTGAGTGTGAATGAGCAGGAAAGTGTGAGTGTGCAGGAAGTGAATGAGCAGGAAGGTGTGACTGTGCAGGGTGGTGTAAGTGTCCAGGAAGGTATGACTGTGCAGGAAGGTGTGAGTGTGCAGGAAGAACATGTGGACATGTTCTTGTATGATAATGCACCAGTTGACATTGAAGGGGATGTTTTAAATGAAGAGGGTCCTGAAAATGAAACAAGCACTGAAGAGGAGGATAGTGACAGTGACTTTGTGGTTGATGAAAACAATTGCATGCCAGATTATGATGTAGATATGAGGGACTACACTATGAATGTTGACATGGAAGTAAATGACACTGTTATTCATCAAGATGAAGATATAGAAGATGAAATCTTAGACAATGAAGCATTCCCAAGTGGGTCAGAGTCTGATGACAATCAAACAAGCACTAGGAAGATACAAATACATGAACAAAGAAGGAGAAATGAGAATAGAGTGAACTTTTATTTGGGACAAGTGTTTGGAACTAAGGAGGAGGCAAAGAAGCTCATAAAGGTTCATTCAGTTGAGACAAGAAGGCACATTGTTATTGTTAAGGATGATAGCACAAGGGTGAGGGCAGTGTGTCATGGTAAGTTGCCTCAATTTGATGTAGATGATAATGGAGTTCATATTGAAAGTCAAGCAAAGGGAGCAAAGGGTAAAGGGGCTGCTGTGGACAAAGGCAAAGGGCCTGCTGTGGACAAAGGCAAAGGTAAAGGGCCTGCTGTGAAGAAGGGTAAAAGTCAAGGGGAAAAATTGCCAAAGTTTAAAAGAACAGGGCCTCCTGTGAATAAAGGCAAAGGTAAAGGGGCTGCTGGTGAAGGATCCAATGTACATGTTGGGGGAAGAGGCAGCAAAAAAGATTCTGCAGAATGCCCATGTCCATGGGCCATACTTATCTCAAAAGTTAAAGGTGAAGAAACTTGGATGGTCAAGACTCTTCTTGAAGAACATAAATGTGTTTGTACCCGAAAAATACATGCTTGTACTTCAACCTTTCTCTCTCAACAAATGGTTTAACAAATTGAAGAAAATCCAGATATTCATGTCAAAGCTGTTCAAGAACAATTTCAAAGAAAGTATGTTGTTGGTGTATCCAGGATGAAGGCTTACAGGGCTAAAACAAAAGCAAGGAAGATGGTGGAAGGTGATTACTCATCACAGTATGGTCTGTTGAGGGACTATGTCCTTGAGTTGCAAAGTAAAAATCCTGGTACCACTGTTAAGATAGATCTAGAACCTGGTCATCCAAGGGATCTGACTAGACAGTTTAGAAGGATCTATGTTTGTTTAGGGGCTTTAAAGCAGGGGTTTAAAGCATTAGGCAGGGATTTACTTGGTTTGGATGATGCATTCATGAAGGGGCCTTATCCTGGACAACTCTTAAGTGCAGTGGGTGTTGACCCTAATAATGGAATCTATCCAGTGTGTTATGCAATTGTTGAGGCTGAAAATCTAAGTGCTTGGACATGGTTCCTAGATCTGTTAGCTGATGACCTTGAGATACCAAGAAACTCAGCCTTTACATTTATAAGTGATAGGAAAAAGGTTAGTATTTACTTGCATTCTTTTTTTAATTCAGTTCTGAGATTTGATATTGGTTTAGGTTTAATTACAATCTGTTTTCCACAGGGTCTGCTACCTGCAGTTTCCAAGTTGTTTCCATTAGCTGAGCACAGATATTGTCTCAGACATATTCATGAGAATATGAAAGGAACCTTTAAAGGTAGACAATACAAAGATTTATTGTGGAAATGTGCACAGGAAACAACAATTCCTGAGTTTCAAACTTCCATGGAGGAATTGAAAGCTTTTAACAAAAAAGCTCACTTGTGGCTGTCTAAAATCCCCCCTCTTCACTAGACAAAGTCCCATTTCTCTGGTATGTACATTGTGTTCCCATTTCTCACTTGGTCTTAACTGGTATACACTTAACTAATGATAAAAACCAATGAACAGGTAGGGCATTAAGTGACATGCTACTTAATAACATGTGTGAAACCTTCAATGGCAAGATACTGGAAGGGAAGGACAAGCCTATCATTGCTGGTTTGGAGTATATCAGGGAGTACCTAATGAGGAGGATTGTGACAGTTTTGAGGGTTATAGAAAGGACTGAAGGTCTCATTACACCTTGGGCACAAAAACAACTTCAGACAATTAAGAAAGATGCAGCCTTTTATCATGTGCAGTGGAATGGAGGGGATCTGTATGGGGTGAGTGGTAAACCTGGACACACAAGGGTAGTGGAGTTGGCCAAAAAGACTTGTGCTTGTAAAGGCTAGGAAATCACAGGTATATTATTAACTGTTTGTGACTGACTTTTATGATTATTAACTGTTTATGACTGATTGTTCATGATTGTGACAGGCAGGCCCTGTAGACATGCAGTGGCTGCAATATGGTTCATGGCTATTAATGGTCAAAGAGTTCATGCTTTGGAAAGCTGGTTTGATCCAGTCTACTCAATAGGCAGGTGGAAAGAGGTGTATGCTTTCAAGATAAACCCTATAAATGGTAAAGCTCTATGGCCGAAGAGTGAAGTTCCTATCAAGATAACACCACCAAAACACCACAAACAAGTGGGTAGGCCAAAGAAGGTTAGGAAAAGGTCAGCCGTGGAGATGGAGGATGAAGGCTCAAGCAAGAAGAAGGGCAGGTTATCAAAGAAGAATATGAAGGGTGTATGTGGAAAATGTGGGAACACCGGACACAATCAAAGGACTTGCAAGGGGCAAGGTGAAAAAAGGAAGGACTAGATCTGTTGGCAGGGGTTTAACTTTTGACTTTTGGTTTGTTATGGTCTTTGACTTTTGGTTTGTTAAGGTCTAACTTAGTACTTTATGGGATATGTACTAACTCTAGATGTTTGGAACATGTTTAAAACGTGTCTTTTATAACTTGGTTATCTATGCCAATGTGGCAGTTTTTGTTTGCAATTTGCATTGTGTTTGATGTCTACAACACTTGAATGGGTCAAAACAGCAGTTGCATTGTGTTTGATGTCTACAGCAGTTGAATGGGTCATTTGTCTTGTTTGTTTGCAATTTGCAGCCATTTAAAGTGTCCAAACAGCAGTTGCATTGTGTTTGATGTCTACAGCAGTTGAATGGGTCATTTGTCTTGTTTGTTTGCAATTTGCAGCCATTTAAAGTGTCCAAACAGGTTATGTGCTGTTTGCCAAACATGTTATGTCCAAACAGGTTATGGGTCAAAATAGAGACTGTCGAAACAGGTCAATTATGTGCTGCTTACCAAACAGGTTATGTCCAAACAGGTTTTGGGTCAATATAGAGATTGTCAAAACAGGTTATGGGTCAAAATTCCGTTTTGCAACAACAAGAAAGACAATATCTTTTGCCGAAGGTACTGCATTACATCAAAACAGGTTATGGGTCAAAATTCCGTTTTGCAACAACAAGAAAGACAACATCATTTGCCGAAGGTACTGCATTACATCAAAAGGTACTGCATTACATCAAAACTACTTACATATCACATTTCATACAAAAACTACTTGCATTAAACTACATTACATCAAGACTACCACATTACATCTAGACTGCTTTGCATTACGTGAACAAATACACGATGAAGCAAACCCAACTCAAAATCAAAATCTTTTTCAGCTTCATTGTCTCAGATTTAAGTTCTTTCACCTTCTCCTCTAACATGTTTCTGTTTCGTAGCAGACCTGGGATGATGTTCACACATGAATGGCAATTGGACTGATCTACCCATCCTATGAATCGACATGTCGATCCTTGATCAGGACACCCATAAAAACGGCGACCTGGGTTCCTATTTGTCCAAGAGGTGAGATAACAGCTTCTCTTCCACAATCGCATAACACAATCTTCGTTTATGAGCAGATGATTTAAGATCCAAACCCTAATTTTGGGCCAGCCGCCTTAGAGAGAGTTGCAGGTATGGGGGCTAAAACAATGGGGAAGAAACCCTAATCAGGGATTTGGGGGAGATATTGGGGCTTTTAAATGGTGGGTAGCTGGTTGTTATGAATGGACATAAATGCCCTCACGTGCTGTGCACGTGATGTAACTTAACCAAATTTTTAACTGGGTTTGGGGTAAAGGACGAAAGATGTAACAGGTTTTCAAAAAAAAAAGGAATGTGGCTGTAAATATTAAAGGTAAAGGTCATCCATTGCAACTAGATACAAACATAAAGGACGAAAAATGTAATTTTTCCTTTAGACTATAATAGCAGGTAATTGTAATCTAATCTCAATATTATTTTGGACAGTTTAAAGTTTCTTAAAAAAAATAAAAAATGTAAGCGTTTGTTACACATGTGTAAAAATAATGTTATTATTGCCTCAAAATCTTTGTAGCAATTAAACGACATATTGCTACACGTGTGTGACAAATCCATGCGATTTTTTTAAAGTTTCTTTTTGTAAAAACTATAAATGACTTAAACCTTTTTTAATTAAATAAAAAATATTGAGGTTTCAATTGGTCTGTAATTATCAGGTTACCAGGTTACCCATGATGATTTGTCTGGTTTTATTAATTTTTTTTTATTTTTAATATGACGTGGGAAGTATATATTTGATATAGATTTATTCTATTTAAAATTTTAAAAATCATTTTTAATATGACGTGGGAAGTATATATATTGATATAGATTTATTCTATTTAAAATTTAAAAAATCATATCTTTATTATAATGACACCTACTTCATGTTATCAACTTCATTACTTCACAATTTTTTAATTTTACACGATTCAAACTCATCACGCCAGCTATATCCACCTAAACATCAAACATTTCTTAAGGAACCAGTAATATTTGAAATGAAGAAAGCATCAATCTCAATCATTCCTTTCTTTTCCTAGCCACCACCAATCCACATCCCATTGGAACCAACTAAAATCGAATAAAAAAAACAATCTAGAACTAAATCGGAAAAAAGCAACAAAAAACGGAAAAAAAACAATCTGAAAAATTCACTGATCTTAGATCACGAAGAAAGAAACCGTCTTTGTCGAAGGTTGCTAGTCGTCGTCGAAGGGTCTGAAACGCAGGGTCGGTTGCTCTTCGTTCAACGGAGGGCCAAGGTTGGGTTGGGAGTGTATGTGATCGGAGTTCTGAAACGTCGGCATGATGTTGGGTGGGTTTAATTTATATTTTGATTTTATAAAATCTACAAAATCTAAATAATATCCTATCCAAATAAGCATTAAATGAGAAAAAAAATAATAACCTGATTACAAATTACATAGTATTAAAACACTAAATTAAAGTTTAGTTATTTTAGAGAGACAAAAAAATTTCAGTAATTTAATTGAAATAATTAATAAACTTGTTTACATTTTTGTGACATTTTCCCTTCTGATATTAGGTTTTCATGGGTTTTAACCATAAAAGTGGGTTTTCAAATTATAAATTCCATATATACACACACACATATTAGGATGAAAAAAATAATTTTACATATTTTAAAGAGTTTAATTAATTATAACTTTTAAAACATACGATACGAATTTTTTGAAAACATACATTGACTTTTAAATCAACTTCTCCTACGATAATAACTTTCTTATAAAAAAAATATTTTTGCATTCGTACTTTGTGCTTCTATATGGTTTCCTTTAATTTACGACCAAAAATCACTTTTGAGTTTTCTGATTCAGTTGCTCCTCTCTCTCTTTCTCTCATTTTTTTTTCTCTACAACGCCTCTAGAAGATCGATGTTGTCACCAATGCTACCGCCGGAACAAAGATCAGAGAGACTCATATGGTGACTCTTCCGAATCTCTATGAACAAATTATGACTATGGTTAAGGTTCTGGTGGTGGTCCTGTTATTGTTGGATGTAATCTTGATGATTCAGGTCGGCTACGGGTCAAGTCGGTTACGACTCACACTACTAGAAAACTGGGTTTTTGCCACCGCATTTCCGGTCGCAAAACAGTCGCAACTGCCCTATTGCGACCGTTTCCCGATCAAACATGCAATCGGAAAAACACCCGTCGCAATTGCTCTATTACGACTGAGTTGCGACTGCTGCTATCATTTGCGACCTGTGTTTTGCGACTATAAAAGTGGTCGCAAATTTTGCGACTGTTACTGGTTTTGTGCGACTTTGGTTGCGACACTCTTGTTGCGACCGTTTTGCGACTGCTTGCCTTTTAAAATTTGCAATCATTTTCCGACCGCTTGCCTTAAGAAAATTTGTGACTATCTTTCGCGGTTGCAAACTGCTTCTTTTTTTCTTTTTAGCCATTTTTTTAACCTGCATATAATGTCATTTTTTTAAATTTACACATCATCAAATTTTCACAATTATATAAAACATTCCACTTAAAACATCAAATACCAAAGTTATTATAACAAAATACATGTTAAAACAAATTATTTATAACCTACATTATACGTTTTGAAACCTAGCTTTTATCATCACTTCAATGTTTGCCATTCTTTGATTCATAGCCTCTTTCTCCACGTTATCTTTCCCTTTTTCCACCACCAATCCCGCAATAATTTCGTTCAACCTTTCTTTTTCTTCTTCTTTTTCTTTCACTATATCTTGGATAATCACGTTCAACCTTTCGATCTAATGAAACCAATGCAAAGTGAAATATTAATGGCCGGCATAATCATAATTTATTAAACTGATTAGCTGCTTATATTGTTGTCAAAGTTACCAGTTATATTCCAGCTAAGATTCAGATGCTATTGCAAACAGAAAGCTAAGTTCCTATAGAACCAAAAAGATTCAGCTGAAACTTATTGTAGCTCGTATTACAGCTAGACGCTTTTGATAAGAAAAACAGACAGAGAACCCAGTACTTACCATCAACTTCAACTCCCTTAGGAACAAAATGGTACTGATCCAGTAGCTATAATTATGTCTTTTGCTGTAATGACTGTCTCAGTGCCCCCAACCTTTCCATATTTAACCTTTTGTGGACCCTGTAAATATATTTATAATAATTAAACATAAGGTGCGTGTATGATCCGATGCAAGTTAACGAGATAAAGGTAAATAGTATAAATGACTCGATTGGCCAGTTACATGACATACCACAACAGTGCCAACACCAGTCAAGATGTCAACACCAAGAGATTTCATAGAATTGGTTAAGTTATTTCGAATTTTGGTGGCGAGATTTTCCGCATGATCGGCTACCCCTTGTCTGTCATACCCAGCAGCTGCAACCTGCCAATATAAATTATTATAGCGAAAACTAGATAATTAAAAGTTTCTACCTCAATGAAATGTGTGTATGCTGTAACATAGAATTCAATCCGTATTAAAGTAACATAAATGTTTGTCTGACATACCTTCTGACTGTTGACACTAGCATATAACTAACCTACAAAAATATTCTGACCTACAATAGCTAATAAAACTAACCTAACAAGCATCTTAATTTGTACAGTTGAGTTTACAGCCGAAATACAAACATTTCATGATTCTCTCCTATTAGTTATATTACTGAGAGATGTTGAGTGCACACAGCCTGATTTTGCTGAAAGTAGTATAACCTAACAAGTACTTAGATGCCTATTCCAAACAATAAAGATAGAAGCACTAATTGAAACTAGACTCTAAAAGGTCTAACATTTTTTTAAGAAAACGAATAAACTAAACTAAATAGTATGTCTACCATAATAATATAAGATATTTAAGTTCATGAATAAGTGATAATAATAAACATACCTTGGGACTTGTCTACCATGTACATACAGATCATTAACATTGCCTGAGAATCTGGACAAGCATCGCAAGTGATTGTGTTTGATCAGGGGATACCTAGTAACATACCACATAAGTAAGACCAAATTCCATAAAAAGAAACCGCAAACAGAACCAAAATACCTGCATTTGACTCCCACGCATTGGTGCAGTCTCCTCTCTAAGTTCTCTTAGAATCTGCAAATCATACAAATCCTTCCTTCTTTCACTCATACACAATTAATCAACTGAATGTTTAACCAGAATTCACTAGAGTTCACATGAGTTTTCGACTTCTTACCAGTGGTTCCCTAACATTAGCGAGCAAGTAGTCGTATATCCACGGAGTAACACTAATCACCTGCTTAGTGCTGTAGTTGTGGACCTTGTGGTCACTGGAAGTAGTGATATAAAATACTATATTAGCATTTAATTTTCTCTTTCAAATCTTGAGTTTTAGTCACTTAATATCGGAAACTTGATGCTTAGAGAAATTGTAACTGGCAGAATAAAAGTGCGCCGGCAAAATCCAACGTTTTGACCGGAAGAAAGAACAGGGTGTGTAGAAAAATTACCTTGAGACATACAAGATTGGCAAGCTCCCGTAAAGAACGACACTCCGACAAGTACAGTGTTATCCATAGCATGTAAATCCAACGTTGTAAGATTTATTTTCGGGTCGGGCCAAGCAAGTGCAAGTATAATAGGCTTGCATGGGTTAGTAAAGAAACACATTATCTGCATGAAAATAAGGTTAATAATCTGACTTTTACATACCCATTTGACCCATTAGACATGAAAAATAACAGAATTGACCCATCAATCACAAGTAAATGGGTCAAAAATGGCACATGTAATTTGAATAATCAACAGAGTAGGAATGTACAATGTTTACTGGAGCATCAGTTTGCCTGCACATAACCCATGGTACACCAGCTCCAACTCCAACAGCCATATTTGCAGCTCATTTTAAGCTCAATGTTGCGAGTCTGCAGTTCTGTGAAACAACTCAAAACAGAGGTATTCACATTCTAGTTTTGAGAGTGCAGAACTATTAGAATGGAACGTTTCTCAGTCTTATCCGTTGGAGATATTTGCAATACAAAAGGAACCAAATAGTCGATCATCTTTGATTTACAATAGTCATCATCCAAATACATATAACAACCACATGACTTGCAAATGTCAACTAGGGCAAATCATATGCAACAACTACAAATACGGATAAATTCAACAATATCGAATTATTTTGCGCCTTAATAAAGTAATTTGACATAAACGAGAAGATTAATGAGTTGTTGATAGAAAATTGAGCATACGAAACCAAAACCTAACTTTAAAATGTTTGATCATCTATGATTAAAATAGTCATCATCCAAACGCAGTTAACAACAACATGACTTGCAATTGTCAATTAGGGCAAATCATATGCAACAAAAACACCAAATACTGATAGAAGCAACTATATAGAAAACCTGAGACTAAGAAAAGCTAAATTTATCAGAATATCACTCATTCAAAATCACCGGTCATCTTCAATTTAGAATATACATCATCCAAATACAGTTAAAGAGCAACATGACTTGCAGTTGTCAATTAGGGCAATTCATATGCAACAAAAACGTTGAATATACAGATAAAAAACTGAATAACGTTGAATATACAGATAAAAACCGTTATTTCGATCTATTTTGGACCTCAGTAGAGAAATTTGGCATAAACAAGAAGATTGATGCGAAATCGAGCGTATGTACAAACCTGTGTACTTATGGAGATCAGAGAGATTGCTGATCAATCGAAGTCAGATGTGTTCACTTGCTTCTCCTTCTTCAAATCCCCAAATTACATGTTTGAGATAGATGAACATGTCTTCTACATAAGATAATGATAAAATTGACATTCATAACCTAAATATACAAATCGAAAGATAATGAATTCGAGTGTAAACCAAAAGTTATATGATCGATTGGGAAGATTTTGATGTGATTGAAGCATATCAAATCGATTGCGAAGGTTTTGATGATAACGAATACATTTTTGATCGCGTTGGGAAGATGAACCACATGGAAATTAGGGTTAAGATGTTACTTGAGGTTAATTCGACCAGACGCGTGGACGGGAGGTTTTGTTTGATCAGATGAGGGAGCGGTGAATCGCGCAGAATTGTGAGTAGAAAAAAACCCTAATGTGAGCAGAGTAAATGTAAAAAATGTGAGGCAGTTTAGTTGGTTTTTTATGAGTTAATTATCATTTTAGTCCCTAAAGTTTGTCTTAAATTATCGTTTTAGTCCAAATAGTTTTTTTTATTGGAGTTAGGCAATGTGTTCAAAATGGCACTTTAAGACAAACCTCAGGGACTAAAATGAAAATTTACTTTTTTGTATATCTCTCATATTTGCGACCGCTTTAGACGGTCGCAACTTTTTTTTTTATTTTCCTCGTATTTGTGATTGCTTTAAACGGTCGCAACTTTTGTTTTTTATATTCTTCTCGTATTTGCGACCGCTTTGGACGGTTGCAACTTTTACTTTTTTATTTTTCTTGTATCTGCGACCGTTTTCCAACCACTATTTATCATATTTGCGACCGTTTTGCGACCGAATCTAGGTTGATCGTTAATTTTGCGACTATTTTGGTTTTGGTCACAATCTGGTCGCTATTTTTGCGACCGTATTATGTTGGTCGCAAATTATGATCGCAATTGCCTACTTTTCTAGTAGTGTCAGCAATGTGTTTAGTTTAATGGGTCAACTAACAATCTTGCGTGTGATAATTGAGTCCATGCACGTGAGTTTGAATAAGTTGTTTGTGTGATCGAGTCTTTTGTTTGTCCAGGTATTAGGGAGAACTAGTATCTTGTTTAGAATAGGTTTTGAATAAGTCCTTTAGTCCGTTGCAGCAGTTTGTATGCCTATTTAAGGCCTAGTTTATGTTGAATAAAATTGCAAGCAGCTTTTCATCTTTCCTATTTTGCATCTATTTTTCTTTCTTTTATATACATACGTGAGTGTGTGTTTTGTGTGTATATTGAGAGTGTTGAGAGGGGACTAAAACCAACAGTTATGTCGATCAGTGTTGCATGCACCTAATTCTGGTGGATATGAGTATCAGCATTAGTGGTGATGGTGGTGTGGCTTAAATCTATCAGTGGTGGCGGGTTCAAACTGAATGTTCCGGCCTTTTGTTTAAATTCTGGTTACATGGTCTAAACTGTTGAATGTGGGGGTATAGATTATCCATTTTTTGTCATGATTATCGTTCACCAAAAACTATCGGCTGCTAAATTGATTAATATTGAATTATTAATTATTGATTTTATGAGTTTACGTTTGGGTTTACAAGAAGTTAGGGTGGTTTCATTTTCGATTTTAGATGAAGGATTGTTTGATTCTTTTGTATGTTGTTTTAATTTGGTTTTGTATTCAGATTATTGCTAATTACAAATACTTTCTCTATCTAATTAAATTTTAAAGGTTAGTGAAACTTAATTTCTTTCGTTGTTGTTGTTCTTCGAGATAACAAGGTATTGCAGGTGTTTGCAATGTTCATCAATTGTCCGATGAAATTTTAGAATGTTAAGTTAAAATTAGTTGAAGCATAGGTAAACTGTTAAATGTTTATGAAATTGCTTTAAGCAAACAAAGCTTTAGATTCATAAATCTTTAAAGCTATATGAGATGTATTAGTTGAAGCATAGTGCCTTTGGATGTTTTTTTTGGGCCATATTGACATCTTCTATAAGTGATTGGTTTTTTTTTTCAATGGTACACTGAGGTGTGGAAGTTCTTAACAGAGCTTTACAAAAGCATTACTTTGTTATGTGTATGCATATGCATATGGGTATGGGTATTAGTATTGGTATAGGTATAGGTATGTGTTTACATAATTGCGTACTTACGTGAGTTCTTGATTTCTTATGAGCATATGTGTATGAATGTGCACGAATGTGTATGGATATGGGCATGCCTCTTCGTATCAAGTAGCCATCCGAATGCAAATTTAAGCGTGTGAATGATTCTATTTTTCAGGCGAAAAAAAAAACGTCGTAGGGGTGATGCAATTGTGTAAGGAATAATATATAATTTAATAAGGTTAATTTGCTTAGAGGATACATGTCCCATTCCTTATATTCATTTAAACCGGCCATAAAATTTAAGTGAACTACCTAAAAACATCACTCCATTCCATTCCTTATCCTTATACCTTATCTATATATTTTTAAGCAAAACCTTATATTTTTATGGATAAGGTATAAGATGTGTGAGGGTTTCGAAAAATGAGCAAAACCTCCATTCCATTCCTTCTCCAATGTTATAAGCTTGCTTTAAAATTATATGAGATTTGACTGTTTTGTACTAAAAATATAAGAACACATCTTTAATGCTAGACCCATAAGTATAGGAGCTTCCATTGACAATATTCCTTTGAAAATTACTAGTCTTGATGAAGATGATTACTTAATTATACCATGCTTCACTAGATCTTGCAGGGAAATCCTCATCAAGCTATTTAAGAAGCCAAAATAGGGAAAATCGCCTTCAAAATGATGATTCTCATAGCAGCAAGAGTTGTCTACGAAATCCTATGAAAGCGGAGATACAACTGGTACAGGAGATATATAATATGTTTTTTTTCTTTTAAATAAAATGGACACTCTATAAGGGCACTCAGAGCGTACCGTGAGGGTTCAAGTACTTCATTTCTACCCAACTCATTTACTTCGTCTGACTCTTTTCTTGCAACTTGAAGATACGGGACGATCACAGAAAATTTGTGCGGAGTGAGTAGAAAGGGGCTCATGAAGTTCTAATAAATGATTATTTTGTCAAAAACCCAAAGTACAGTGCTTAGACGTTTAAAGTGAGATTCCATTTATTGAAGTAGCCATTTTTAAAAATCGTGGGAAATATCGAAGCTTAATTTGAATAGTTTCAAAAAGGTTACAATGTTAGGTGCAAAAAGAGATTCACGTTTCACAAAAATGCACATCCGCGATTCGTCAACTTGTAACCGATAATTTTTGCAATGCGAAGTTAGACGGTACCGAGTTTCTAGGAAGACCGACTAGAAATGACATTACACGTTCGTACAGCGCACATGAAGCCAGATATCACCTTCCAAGGATGCTCGGTAGCATTGACTGTAGGCTTATTGTTTGGAGAAATTGCTTGACGAGTTTGTGAAACCAGTGAGAGGTGACAACAAAAAAAACCGACGGGTGCGTCGAATGATTTATGGATTTGCATGCGTACTTTGGTGTTCCTGATTTAAACAACGACATTAATGTTCTATATTGATCACCATCATTTCGCCCCGCTTGCGGTGTGCACGTATAATGTATAAATGTGTGGGCCCTCGGGAGGGGGTCAAAAGTGAAATTGCACTAATTTTAACGTTATTTTACTAATATCGTGAAAATAACATTAAAAACGGGGGACGGTTAATCATGCATCATGTAGTGACGTTGATAGCCGAAAGATAAGGGGGTACATTGAAACGCCTGACTTGTTAAAAACAATATTGTAATACTTTGCGGAAAATAGGCCCAGATTTTTCTTTTTATTAATATTATTACCTAATAAAGGTTAATATTCCAATTATCTATTAATCCACATAATCGGTTTAATAAAACAATTACAAACACACTTTTAGAAAATTTCGCCATGACCTGTTTGCATCACGACCAATCCTTACGAAAACAATACCTGCTTATTAACCAAGGTTTTTATAAAACAAATATAACCCACTACTACATTGACATACTAGCACTTGGCTAAAATAAACATTGAAGTTAAACGCTAAAATGCAAATAACTAAGTCAATTTGATCCAATAAGGATACCTATATTACTTATTGAACAAGGCATCACTAAATCTTCACATCGTTGACCCGCTTCAAAAACTTGATCACTTTCGCCTTCCTCCCACCAGAATCTGTCATATAACATTACCATATTATTAGCCTCAACCGAGAAATTATATATTCCTACGGTAAGCATAATTATGACAAATATATATAGATTGAACTGAATTATTGGTGAATGACTTGTGAGATGTTTTCTTCTTTCATGATTCTGGTTCAAGACACCCCGTTGATTTTCATGACTTATCACCTACATTGAAAACACCAAAATATTAGCTTTTGTTAAGTGAGTACTCATAATATGATTTTGTACCAAACATAACGGAGTATTCAATGCTCATAATGCCTAACAAAACAATATCGAGCCACCACTTCATTATCTCGAGTCACGCATTTTGTGACTTTCTCCATTCTAATATGGATGCTCTTTTCTTATATCTCATGTATATCCCTGCTAATATAGAATCAAGAAAAACTTCAAAGTAAACCATTATCGAATTGATTCGGGCAATATAAATAAAATGGTAAACTGCCACATATCTATGTTGTAATTCATTAGACAATATATACGATTATCAACAATCATTATTATCTAACATACTCTTAATAATTCATACATGTATACATAACATACTCCAATACGTTATATAGTTTTTACGACACAAGTGTCATTCATTCATAAGCACTACTAAATGAACACATGTTTTTGCACATGTAGGTTACAACACCCATGACTTTTTAATTTAGCATACACATCCATATTCAAGGAATCACTCACCTCAACTCGTGTAATATATATAGCTACAAAGAGGTTTAAAACAACAACATAATCATATCCCATTGATTCCTTATAAATTCCCTAAGATTATGCAAATACTATAAAATTTATGTTTTTCACTCAGCTTTATGCAGCTGTAGTAATTCAGTATTTTCCCATATTTATATTGAGTATTTCACTTCAAACTAAAATTCTTATTAACGGTGACTCCGAGACCTTTTCATGGATATAAAATACGCCCCGAACGGACATTCGGTTGATTTTCTATGAATTTTTAAAGACTAGCAAAAATATGGAAATAAGCTGAGTTTTCAGCATTTGGGTATCTCGACCCATTAACATTGTGTACTCGTTCTTGATGGGTTAAACCCCCCAAAATATCGCTAAAACAATACGTTATTGTTAAGTTAAACCATATTCGATAAGTTTCATTAAACCACCTTAACTAGAAGAAATTTAAGCCAACAATAAGACTATTTAAATCAATGCGACTCCAAACATACTCGAGTCACTCACCTTTGCCCGTAGGAATGTTGTTGCTTTATCACCCGTTGGACCCGTTGCCATCCAAACATTATGCCACCTATCTTGACAACAAATCAAACTTGCAAATCATTAGAACACGTAACATGGGCATTTATCTCATAATACCTAGTTACTTATCCAACCCATGATCAAACATGTGTTCTAAATCATTCTTTTACCCCAAACTTGTTAATTGGTTTATCAGCATCCATTTGACCCGTTATCACGCATTTGTGTTTACTCATAACATACGGGTCATTTTCACCATAATTTCATCGACTAACCAATGTGTATGAGTTTGGGTTATAATCCAACCCAATTAACTCATTCACTCAAGTGACCCGTTTGGATGATCAAGTGAAAATAACATTTACATATGTACTTTATGTTAATCTCATTCACCATTAGATTCACCAAAGCTTTATGTTTACAAAACACTAAGTTATTGTTAGCAAATCATTAGAAATCAAGTAAACATGGCAAAACTTTCAAAATCTCACTTTTATTTTGGTTTAGGCATTTAATCAAACACCTTGCAAGCATAAACTATATTCCACCATTTTTTCGCTTATATGAACTCTCATGCACTCAATTCATCATTAAAGGTGTCTACTTTCTTTGTAATTCTCAAATAGTATCATCTTTTATGTTTTTAAACAAAATCATCGTTATTTTAGGATCGTTAGTTTCTACTCAGATTTTGGTCAACAACTTCACACATGGTTTTCATACATCTCTACCCTAATCACCAAATCTTGAATTTGAACCCAAATCATAACATGCAACATGAATCCATAACTCAAAAGTAACAATCAATCAGTTTAGCATAAAGACTATGGTTGTTCAACACCAAAATCACACACATTTAACCCTAATTTCGTGGTTTGAACAAAAAGCATGAAGAACACTACTTTGAGTTTCATCAAACAACATATGAAATCACTTACTAGAGCCTTAGAATCAAGCAAAGAAGACATAATCGAGACTTCAACCCTCTAATTTCGTGATCCTCGTGTGAAATCAGTCTCCTTCTCCTTCTTCCTTATCCTGCGTCGCATAGGGGTGACCTCCTGGTCACGCCCTTTTCTTTTTCCCTTTTTTTTTTTTTTGTTTTTATTTATCTAAGGTTCTAGCATATTCACTTTTGGCCCTTATGTTTTGGTTAGTTATCTAGTTTGGTCAAAGCACTATTTTCACTAATAGATAACTAATATTTTTACTAGGTTCAATATACCTAGTTACAATACTTCATGTTAATATCATAATGAAACATGATAACTGAAATTTAGTATTTTTGGGGTGTGATAAAATACTATTTCCACCAATACAAACTTACTTGAAAGATTATATATATTTTAATACCACGAAAAAATCGGGATGTTACAAGTCTACCCCCCTTAAACAGGTTTCGTCCTCGAAACCGAATTATACTCTACACTAGGATATTACCCTAATAGTTTAATCACCATCCCACTTGTTTGCGCCTTTAAGCTTAAGCAATGAGTTATTCTATTATTCAACTATCATTAAACTAAAGGTGTCCATTAAATGGATTTCACATTTAGAATTTACTTACGTGTACGATCAAGTAGAGCATTCATCCATGCTCGTTTGAGTCCCGTTGCATACCACCTATGCAACTCGCACACGCCTTCCATCTTTCCACCTGTAACATCTATATTTAAACGTATTTAAAACACGTGCTCATATTAAACACGAGTTCTAACATGAACCCCTTCCTTTATATGAGGTTATTCAACCTCTAGTCCATACTTATTTCAATCATGGTAACACTTCTTAATTCCTTTATCATTAATTAACTTTTCGTTCACATCTTAGTCCACCTCCAAGTATTTATACGTTTTGAAAACGATTACTAATTATTTTACATCCACATGCCGTGAAAGTAACTTTTCAACCATTACCTAATTACTTAACATTGGTTTTACACGTTACAATTTTTGGGAATTAAGGGCATGTTTGGCTAAGCTTTTTGAAACAACTTATTGGCTTTTTGGCTTTTTGGAAAAGTCAGTATGAAGTGACTTATTGACTTATTGGCTTTTTCCCCTCACATACACTCTCATTACCAAACATCATTTTGGAGCTAATAACTTTTCAAAAAGCCAATAAGTCAATAAGTTATTTCAAAAAGCTTAGCCAAACATGCCCTAAATCTTACTTGACACTCGTGAGGTACTTATCCTTATTATCATTTCCAAGAAGTCTTTAGACATCAATGTTATTACCCCATGAAGTCCGGACACTTCATGTATACACCCGTGAAGTTCGTATACTTCAAGTTATCATCCACCACTACTATTATTACAATTTATATATTATAAATAAGTAACTTTTTTATGCATTGAATGTTATACCATATGTTTTGGGTAGTTTTCAAAAAAAAATTTGAAATTTTACATTTAACCTAAATGTTTGAATTTCTTGCAATTTTAACTTCATAAAATTGAAATTTGTACTTTAAAGTCAAAACTTTTGTTCTTTTACAATTTAACCTCACAACTTTTTTATATTCAACTTTGGTTCCCTATACTTTTCGTCTTTCGCAAATTTTTGTTTTACGTTTCGTACTAAATTTTGCGAAAACGTCTATGTGTTGTTCAATGTTTTTTTGTCTGTTTTTTTCTCAATTGACGGGTTCGTCGCAACGCATGAATCCTAGATCGAATTAGTTATTTTTTAAGTGTTCTACATTTGGGTCTATTTCTTCGTTTTAACACGCCACAACTTCAGCGTTAGTGATCGCTGACGGTTATGTAGCATTGGTACTAATTGACATACTTTTACACCCCTGCCGCAACGCGGGGGTGCTTAATTCTAGTTTATCATTCTAATTTCTCTCTTTTTACTTGCATAATTCATTCACATAGGAGCTTAACGCCATTATCATACACATAATTAGACATATTTATGTATTATCTTCTTCTTCGTTAAAAAAATATTTATATGGGCTCATACGTACTTACCTACATTCATATTCCCATATTACAATTTATAAACAGCTAAACACTTTTCCATACTTGCGTACTTAATAAGTAAGTAGGGGCCCTTCGTGTGTACTTACAAGTATGCTCACCGCACTTCTGTGTACTTAATACGTACATGTCTCACAACCATTAACACTTGTAATTTAATTATTTGCCTTAGATTATGAGATATTTAAACCCTAATATTATCCGTGAAGTCCTTACACTTCACTTTACTTCTATTGGAGTCCTTGCACTCCAAGTATTATCTGTGATGTCCATATATCATCGCCTTACATTCGTGATGTCCTTGGACAATCACCATTCATTCCATGATGTTCGTAGATATCTACTTTATGTCACTTTTATTACATTCGTTAAAATTGTCGTTACTGACTAAAACCAAGTTTTAGTTCAACGTTTTTTTTAACTTGTGTCAATTACTCGCATCAAGGAATTGACGACCAATTGCTTTCTCTTTACCAATTTTATTTTACGCGGGGAATCGTAACCGATTCCCACGCCTTAACACAATTGACCAACATGCCTTTTTTAATTTTACCCCGTAGGCTATTTCTTTAGGCATTTCTTTTTATCCGTGACCCGAAGGTCACATTGGTCCTATAGACCCTTGCCTTTATTTATAACCAGAAGGTCATGATGATCCCGTAGACCACCCTTTACCCGTGTCATCCATTAAATGTATTTGGTGTCACACATCCATTTTATGTTTTGAAAATTACTTATTTTCATGTTTGAAAAATATTAGGGTCTCGTGAACCTCTAGATCATTCGTTCTTGTTACTATTATTTTCTTTTGTCGGCCCGTCATGGCCCTTTATACCATTCATTCTCATTTTTCCTTTGTCACATAAGGTCCTTTAGACAGTGAGTGCCAAAATTAATATTCTTTCTCCTTCCCACCAAGCATGGGCATTTAGGTCATCAATACAATTTCTATTCTTTTCCAATCATAGCCCATGACTATGTTCGATCATTATAGGCAATACGTCCATTCTATGACTCCGTGGGTCATTTATACATTGGTTTTACATGCGAATCCATCATTCATGGCCTTATAGACCATGAATGAGGATTATCATCATCATTTCTTTCTTTTCCCTTTTTATCTTTTCTACGATCATTATCTACGACTATGATCGTTTTCCACTTGGGTAATACCTCCATTTCTCACACTCCCGTTACCCGGTTTGTGTTTACGCTTAGTTGACCCATTATGATGTTTAAGCACTTAAGCTTAAACCATCCACATTCTTTTCATGGGATTATTCCATTTCCATTAACATCGTCCTTACTACATTGGACGTATATGTGTTTATTATAAGAAGTTCATGGTATCATGTGTTGACTAGTTACTTGGCCAAGGTAAGCAGTCAACACATGGTACGTATGACCTTATTATAACTAACACATTACCTCCAATGTAAGTAAATCCTTAGTTCATGTTCGTGTCTCCGATTTTGTTTGGTAAAACCACTTTTTATTGTTGTTTAACAATTATTAGTTTAACCCATTTTCGTCTCAAAACATGTAGAATGTTTTCATTTTACAAAACTTTTATGCAATCGCATTCATCAATGTAATCGTTACTTTTCCTCAGTAAGATCTTACTAAGAATATCTACTTGGATGGTCAGCCTCGTCCGAGTTTCTAAATCAGAAGTCTTTTGTACTCTAATTATTCACAATTATGAATGATGCGTATTACCCGCCCAATTTCTCTTGGGAGCATCACCCTGGATGGGTATCTCATCCAGTTTTCCCAAGCCTTAATTCCGTATGCAACCGTCATTCATTACTTGAATGTTGCATACTATTATTCATATAATAAATTAAAGTGTGCACCTGGGTGATACTCGCTCTGATGAGCTTTCATTGCCATTTGTCCTTTATTCGGTATCATCACTTGGCTTAGGTCCTTGATGAGCATGCCCTACTTCATACTTCCGACCCTTCTACCATCACGTCTGGTGGATCATCAAATTCCTGCCATCTTCAGATGCCGGAATCATACCACTGAAATATTCACAAAATATTAGTAACATTACAATTAAATAAGATCCTGTACGATAATACGAGGCATTCTATATTACTCGTTAAAACGAGTAGCTCGTTATCAATACCGGTAAGTTAGTTAGGCCTTAGGCCGCCTTAACCGTCTTTGGCTTCGTGATCAAGTCTCGGGTTAACTTTCATCTCCCCATAAGAGCACTAAGGTTGAGTTTGAATACCACTTCATATTCAATTCTCTCAACCCACGGCTCTGATACCAACTTGAAACGCCCGACTTGTTAAAAACAATATTCTAATACTATGAGGAAAATAGGCCCAGATTTTCTTTTTGTTAATATTACCTAATAAAGGTTAATATTCCTAAAATCTATTAATCCACATAATCGGATTAATAAAACAATTACAAACACACTTTTAGAAAATTTCGCCATGACCCGTTTGCATCACAACAAATCCTTACGAAAACAATACCTGCTTGTTAACCAAGGTTTTTATAAAACAAATATAACCCACTACTACATTGATATACTAGCACTTGGCTAAAATAAACATTGAAGTTAAACTCTAAAATGCAAATAACTAAGTCAAGTTGACCCAATAAGGAAACCCATATTACTTAGTGAACAAGGCATCACTAAATCTTCACATCGTTGACCCGCTTCAAAAACTTGATCACTTTCGCCTTCCTACCACCCGAATCTGTCATATAACATTACCATATTATTAGCCTCAACCGAGAAATTATATATTCCTACGGTAAGCATAATTATGACTAATATCTATAGATTGAACCGAATTATTGGTGAATGACTTGTGAGATGTTTTCTTCTTTCATGATTCTGGTTCAAGACACCCCGTTGATTTTCATGACTTATCACCTACATTGAAAACACCAAAATATTAGCTTTCATTAAGTGAGGATTCATAATATGATTTTGTACCAAACATAACGGAGTATTCAATGCTCATAATGCCCAACAAAACAATATCGCCACTTCATTATCTCGTGTCACGCATTTTGTGACTTTCTCCATTCTAATATGGATGCCCTTTTTTATATATCATGTATATCCCTGCTAATATAGAATCAAGAAAAACTTCAAAGTAAACCATTATCGAATTGATTCGGTCAATATAAATAAAATGGTAAACTGCCACATATCTATGTTGTAATTCATTAGACAATATATACGATTATCAACAATCATTGTTATCTAACATACTCTTAATAATTCATACATGTATTCATAAAATACTCCAATACGTTATATAGTTTTTACGACACAAATGTCATTCATTCATAAGCACTACTAAATGAACACATGTTTTTGCACATGCAGGTTACAAAACCCGTGACTTTTTAATTTAGCATACACATCCATATTGAAGGAATCACTCACCTCAACTCGTGTAATATATAGCTACAAATAGGTTTAAAACAACAACATAATCACATCCCATTGGTTCCTTATAAATTCCCTAAGATTATGCAAGTACTATAAAATTTATGTTTTTCACTCAGCTTTATGCAGCTGTAGTAATTCAGCATTTTCCCATATTTATATTGAGTATTTCACTTCAAACTAAAATTCTTATTAACGGTGACTTCGAGACCTTTTCGTGGATATAAAATACGCCCCGAACGGACATTCGGTTAATTTTCTATGAATTTTTAAAGACTAGCAAAAATCTGAAAATAAGCTGAATTTTCAGCATTTGGGTATCTCGACCCATTAACATTGTGTACTCTTTCTTGATGGGTTAAAACCCCCCAAAACATCGCTAAAACAATACGTTATTGTTAAGTTAAACCATATTCGATAAGTTTCATTAAACCACCTTAACTATAAGAAATTTAATCCAACAATAAGACTATTTAAATCAATGCGACTCCAAACATACTCGAGTCACTCACCTTTGCCCGTAGGAATGTTGTTGCTTTATCACCCGTTGGACCCGTTGCCATCCAAACATTATGCCACCTATCTTGACAACAAATCAAACTTGCAAATCATTAGAACACGTAACATGGGCATTTATCTCATAATACCTAGTTACTTATCCAACCCATGATCAAACATGTGTTCTAAATCATTCTTTTACCCCAAACTTGTTAATTGGTTTATCAGCATCCATTTGACCCGTTATCACGCATTTGTGTTTACTCATAACATACGGGTCATTTTCACCATAATTTCATCGACTAACCAATGTGTATAAGTTTGGGTTATAATCCAACCCAATTAACTCATTCACTCAAGTGACCCGTTTGGATGATCAAGTGAAAATAACATTTACATATGTACTTTATGTTAATCTCATTCACCATTAGATTCACCAAAGCTTTATGTTTACAAAACACTAAGTTATTGTTAGCAAATCATTAGAAATCAAGTAAACATGGCAAAACTTTCAAAATCTCACTTTTATTTTGGTTTAGGCATTTAATCAAACACCTTGCGGGCATAAACTATATTCCACCATTTTTTCGCTTATATGAACTCTCATGCACTCAATTCATCATTAAAGATGTCTACTTTCTTTGTAATTCTCAAATAGTATCATCTTTTATGTTTTTAAACAAAATCATCGTTGTTTTAGGATCGTTAGTTTCTACTCAGATTTTGGTCAGCAACTTCACACATGGTTTTCATACATCTCTACCCTAATCACCAAATCTTGAATGAACCCAAATCATAACATGCAACATGAATCCATAACTCAAAAGTTACAATCAATCAGTTTAGCATAAAGACTATGGTTGTTCAACACCAAAATCACACACAATTAACCCTAATTTCGTGGTTTGAACAAAAAGCATGAAGAACACTACTTTGAGTTTCATCAAACAACATATGAAATCACTTACTGGAGCCTTAGAATCAAGCAAAGAAGACATAATCGAGACTTCAACCCTCCAATTTCGTGATCCTCGTGTGAAATCAGTCTCCTTCTCCTTTCTCCTTCTTCCTTATCCTGTGTCGCACAGGGGTGACCTCCTGGTCACGCCCTTTTCGTTTTCCCTCTCTTTTTTTTTTTTTTATTTATCTAAGGTTCTAGCATATTCACTTTTGGCCCTTATGTTTTGGTTAGTTATCTAGTTTGGTCAAAGCACTATTTTCACTAATAGATAACTAATATTTTAACTAGGTTCAATATACCTAGTTACAATACTTCATGTTAATATCATAATGAAACATGATAACTGAATTTTAGTATTTTTGGGGTGTGATAAAATACTATTTCCACCAATACAAACTTACTTGAAAGATTATATATATTTTAATACCACGAAAAAATCGGGATGTTACATACATGCACTAATCGGCCTTTTTGCCAAGAGTTATGTGCCTTACATCCAAGGCTTGATGCAAAACTACTATGAAGCCGGGGGTCTCACTGGAAGCAGCCTCTCTATTCCTAAGCGGTAGAGCTTTGCTATTGGTGGGATTTACTGACTATGATGATGATGATGATCGATCAACATTATTCAATAATGAAATACATGGAACCACACCTCCATGTCCATTTGTGGTCAATGGGAGACAATATAGACGCAACTACTATCTTATTGAAGGCATTTACCCAAATTGGTCTTTTTTTGTAAAAGCTTATTCGTATCCAACCCACGACAAAGAGAAACCTTCAAAGAAGGGGTATAATTAATCGTCCTGTACATGCAATGGAGCAATCGAAATTAAGGAGCTTGGTGTACATGTGTATCATATTGCACATTATGATCTTAAAGGATGAGAGGAACGCAATATCACCATACTACGTAATGGACCGTTCGTCCCAAGTAGCCATTCCCGATGATATTGTTTTGGAGTTGCGGAATGAAAACGCCCACTTTCAACTACGATATGTATATGTATATGTAACAGAACACATTGGCGCTTTAGATCTCCACCTTCTTAATTCCGACGAAAAGTAGTTTTATTTTTGTATTAGTTTTTAAATTTGAGTTTTTCTTCGGTTGTTTATTTTTTAATTTTAATTGGGCTTTAATATTTGATTTTAAGTATTTTAAAAATGGTTGGTTTTTTATTGGTTTAGTTTATATTTAACTTTAAAAAAATAAATGATTGAATGTGATGGTGTAATGAGTATAAGTGATTTACTGATGGTGATAGAACATGATGTGAGATTATGATTTAACTCAAAAAGTTTAGATGAGTTCCCCTTCTCTAATCCAATCAAACATAACAATAGTGACTTTGTTCAGTTCAATAATTGGGCTTAACATATACCCATATTTAACCACTAGGTGTGAAGCCGTCTAACCGTCCAAACATAAAATATGTTTGAAACTGGCTGCATGACATAAGCGTTAACGTATTAGGTTGACGAGCAGTCGCAACTTCGTCTTTCACATATTGAAAGGAGACTACCTAGGACAGAATTCATGAGAGCGATTGATGCAGCTCATGAGTTCACAAAGGTCACCTTGACAACCAATAATGTTTAGCTATTTATATAATATATTTATTCTTAACACATGACAGAATTAAATAATCCAGGCACTTATTATTAGAACCGTTCCCAAGAGTGATAAAAAGCTTTTGGACCACAGACGAGACAAAAAAAAATTAATATATTAAAAAAGTCACAATACAATCATAATTGTTATAAAATAAACAAAACAAAAGTTGTGTAGTAAAATGATTGAACTTACTTACCTGAGCGAATCATGAGGCTCTCCTAACGCCCCTACCAACCTCAATGGATTACATCTTTTAATGTGGGTTTAAATTTTGAGCTTTTTAAATGGAGATATCGGTAAATATATAGGTAAAAAGGTTTTTTTTCGGCCTAATTGTAAAATCATTATATTTTTATTATTTTGAAACATTAATTTATTAATTGCTTATTTTAATGTGCGTTTAAATTTTGTGCTTTATAAATGGAGATATGGGTAAATATATAGGTAATAGGTATTTTTAGGGCTTAATTGTGAAATCGTTTTATTTTTGTTATTTTCGAACTTAATTTATTAATTGCTTATAGATTAAAGAAAAAAACTTTAAAAAGTTTCAATTTGTCTATATTGGTTTCCAAAACAAACAAATTAATAAAAGAAGTAGGAATGGATATAGTTAATTAGAAAGAAACTGAATGCAAACCTCTAAACACTAGGATAAATCGCATTGAATTTGTTATGTAGCGAAGCCCAAGTCACCCTCTGAGTAAAAGCACATGTAGTCCAGCCACTTTATTTTGAATGTTCAAGTTGTTAGTCATGTGTTAAAATAAAGGGAAATAAGGAAATGCTCATGTTTTCCATGTAACGTATTTTTCCATATTGTTAGGAGTAGCTGGTAACTAATTTGTGAGTAGTGGGTACATCTTATTAGGGTTAGTGGCATGAATGTTAACTATATATATAGTCCTGTACGTTTTCATTTGAGATTATGAATGAAAGTTATCAAGTTCTAATCATCTCTCTATTTTCTAGTCTGGCTTCTATCTATTTTCTTTGGTGAATTAATCAAGAACCTTAACAGTGGTATCAGAGTAGTCTTGATCCACTCCTATGGACGCTCGTGAATGGAAGGCTTCAATGGATCGGATTGAGTCGACTCTTTTTGAGATAATCAATCATCTAAAAGAGGAGTCTCAAAGATGAGCAACCACACCCATTTTTTCTACACCACGGCCCGTTTCCGTCAACGCACCACCAACCTCGTCACTCGCTGTCGCTACACCGCCCACAACTGCCACTCCAAAACCAACTCTAAAACCTATACCAACCCCATTGGCTCCAACACCCGTTCTGTCGCTGCAAAAAGCCACTGTGACCAAGCCGTCATCCAAACCAACACCTACCCAAATTCTGATTAAGACAACAATGGTTTTTTTCTAGGTTGAAGAAGGTTGTGAGTTCACCGCCAACAACGAAACCAATGAAATCAATCAAAGCGGTAGCTGGGTTACCCGAGTGGCACCCACCATGGCGTTTGATGGAAACGGCTCCGAATGCTACCGTACAACTCGAGTGGCGTCCGCCGTGGTTTCCACCAAGTTGTATTTCGATTTTTCGCCTTGAGGACAAGGCGAGTTCGAGCAGGGTGGATTATTATGTACCGAAGCCCAAGTCACCCTCTGAGTAAAAGCACATGTAGTCCAGCCACTTTATTTTGAATGTTCAAGTTGTTAGTCATGTGTTAAAATAAAGGGAAATAAGGAAATGCTCATGTTTTCCATGTAACGTATTTTTCCATATTGTTAGGAGTAGTTGGTAACTAATTTGTGAGTAGTGGGTACATCTTATTAGGGTTAGTGGCATGAATGTTAACTATATATAGTCCTGTGCGTTTTCATTTGAGATTATGAATGAAAGTTATCAAGTTCTAATCATCTCTCTATTTTCTAGTCTGACTTCTATCTATTTTCTTTAATTAATCAAGAACCTTAACAGAATTGTTGAGTGGATTTAAAATATATTGAATTGATTAAAAAAATGATGGAAGAGGGACTCGAACCTACACTCAGAAAAAAGGAATACAAGGTTCTAACCACTAGGCAAAATCGCATTTTATGTTGTGCTTTTCAATATATAGGTTTTTTTAAGAATTCCTGGCCCTTTAGAGATTAGGACCTCGGGCCGTCGCCTAACTTGGTCGGCCCTACTTGTTATTTGATTGACATGCTAACGTGGACATATTTATGTTTTATTTAGACCTTGGGGTATGGTGGGGTGTGGGTTAGGGGCATGGTGCGACACGTAGAGTATGGGGCATCCAAGACCAAAAGCCAATTTCAAAGAGTATGGTGGGGCGTAGTTGGGGTGACGTGGAAAAAAAATCCAATTTCAAAGGGCTAGTGCTATTGGCCAACGAGGTTCCACCATGTCATGTTCGTAGCCCGCCCAACACCCGGGCTGAAACCCGGGCTGAAACCCCCGCCCAAGGGGCTGAAACATAAATTAACATGATTGAAGAAACAAGTCTAATATATTACATTTCATCCGAAAACACATCTAAATAAGGGTTCATAGATATACTAATTAGTTATATTTATATAAGTAGTTAGAAAACCTAATATTTATATAAATATAACTATTTATGTATTTATTAAAATTTAAACGAACATAAACGAACGTAAATAAACGAACATTCACGAACATAAATGAACGAACATAAAAGAATGTTCACGAACATAAATGAACGAACACAAGGTGTGTTCATGTTCGTTCATTTAATTAAACGAACAAATTTTTTTGTTCGTGTTCGTTTGTTTATTAAATAAACGAACATAAACGAACTTCCCGCCGAACAAGTTCATGAACAGTTCATGAACGTTCGGTTCGTTTACAGGCCTAACTTAAACCCAAACCCACCCGGAATGGTGACGTAGGAGTTTGTAACCAACCCATGCCCCAACCCCCGCCCCATACCCCCATAGTCTTAGAGTAGGTGGAGTCATTCAATTTTCCCAAGCTTTCCTCGTATGCATATCATCTTCACGTAAGTTTTTTCTTCGGTTTTCTTTAGGAATCATGGTGTAGTCTTAGTTTTTCCTAAATTCACCACTTGTTCAACTTAAATATTTTTTTTATTAGAATTAAATGTCATTTTAGTCCTTGTGATTTGGGTCATTTTGCTAGTTTCGTCCAAATGTTTCGTTTTTCGCCTGTGGGTCCAAAAATGTTTCGCCGTTGCCATTTTAGTTCACTGGGTTAACTTCATCAATTCTTTCTGTTAACGAGAAGCGCAATTCAGTCATTTTATATGACCGAATTGCCCTTCTAGTTAACAGGATTACATATAAAATGATCAAATTGCCCTTCTCGTTAACAGAAAAATGGATAAAGTTAACCTAGCGGATAAAATGACAATGATGAAACATTTTTGGACCCACAGGCAAAAAATGAAACCTTTGTACTAAACTGGCGAAATGATCCAAACCACAGGGACAAAAATGTCATTTAACTCTTTCTATTATTTAGGGTAAATTACTTTTTGAGTCCCTGTGTTTTATAGATTTTAACTAGTTGAGACCAAAAGCAAAAAGTTTAACGACCTGAGTCCCCATAAGCATTTTCTTTAACCATTTGAGTCCAAATTTCTAACCCAGTTAGAATTTTGTTGTTAAGTTTTGTTAAATAACCAAATTACCCCTATAAAACACAGGGACTCAAAAAGAAAAAGAATATATAATCCCCCAATTAACACAAGTTGGTGAAATCGATTGTTAAGTTCTATTCCGGCAACTGTGACAACGAGATCAGAAATCGATTTCTGTTCCGGCAACTGTGCAGATCAGATATTGATTAAGGGTTTCTAAATCTACAGAGGCGCAAACCCTCTCGACTTCCCCATCTACTTATCCAACCCCAACGGCCCATCCTCAATCTCCCCAAACTTCGACACCACCGTCATCGTCATCGTCATCGTCACTCCGGGCATCACCATCTAAACCATCATCATCACCGTAGACTACCTGCAACTACACCGACACCATTGTTCACCTCCGACAACACCACCAACAACCATCATCTTCTCCGTCATCTTTGCCATCTTGACTACTTACCATCTTTACGAGCTCCGAATCAAATTACTTTTCGAATCAAAGGTTTTTGAACTCAAGTTCAGAACCGGTTATCACTATACTCATCCACCGACAACACATACATCCCCTTGATGACGTTATCACTATACTCAGATGGTTTTACGAATATGCCTTAGAATACAAGAGAACGTTTGGTACAACATAAAAAAATACTGAGCAATTAGCAATCAGTCTTCCTGGTTGATCGAGTCTTTGAACTTACCATACAAAATCTTCTTCAATTCGGCCATCTGAGCAAGTATCGATTCCTGTTGCATTTTCTCAATCCAGATCTCAACTTCATCTTTTGGCACATGAGCAAAAACCTAGCCTAAATTAGAAAAAATTGCTTCTGTAACCACCTTCGAACCTCTCCCACTGATCCACTGTGAGCTCTGCAAGTTTAAGCCTTCTAGTCATCCACCAAAAGGAGCCCAACTTGATCTCTTCCACAACAAAACTCACAGACTTGTGATCAGGAAACGAAACCCTAGATTCTATTTTAAACTGAATCAACTCGTTAAACTTCGATAATACCCTTACCGAGTCAAATTTGTAAGTAGCGAGTTTGGAGAATCTGGAAAGTTCCACAACGCGTTGAAACGACGTGGTCGAGTGTCGCCAGAATATTATAAAGAAGAATAAGAGAAACAGAAGAAGTAAAAAACAGATCTTACGGTTGGAAACTGACGGAGGGGTGACAGTTTAACGGTTTTCAGTTTCCGGCGATGCTCCGATATGACGTCATCACAGATTGAAGTCGGAGTGAGCGATGGTTATTGAGAAGTTTTGGGAGTGAAGGTAAGTAGCAAGTTGAAGCATTGGGGTCATGTAACCTTGCAGTGGACTTGCTACCATCACCGGCTGCGGTCGTCTTCATCCGCCATCTTTGTCTATCAGTATCACTAGTTGGTAGGATGGAGGTGGTTTAGAGAGAGAAAAAAATATGATTGAGAAAGTTGCAGATTTGTTTTTGTTTTTTTAGGGAGATAGAGATAAGGAGAGAGGTGTATAAGAAGAGACAAAAAAATCTAAATAAATTAGTGTTTTTTTTTATTTTTAGGGGTAATTTGGTCATTTAACAAAACTTAACAACAAAATTCTAACTGGGTTAGAAATTTGGACTCAAATGGTTAAAGAAAATGCTTATGGGGACTCAAGTCGTTAAACTTTTTGCTTTTGGACTCAACTAGTTAAAACCCATAAAACACATGGACTCAAAAAGTAATTTACCCTATTATTTATATTTTATAAGCAGTTTTACACATCTATATTTTGTTTTATAACTTATAAAATATAATTTTTTTGTTAAGTTTCAAATATACCGATGCGGAATGCTTAATTTTATCTACGTTTCGATATAAATTTTAATCGAAATCAGGTCGGGTCATATATAATATGTAATGAATTTACTTCTTTTAACTTTTAAATAAGTTTTGCACGACATAATGTTATCTTAAACTCTGAGTACGTCGTTGCCATGATCATTTTATCTATGTTTTAACACAAATTTTATTTAAAAACAAGCAGGTCAACTTTTTTATTTTAAAATTCAGTTTGGTGTTCTTTAATGCTCATTTTCCCAACATTTATCATTTTGTATCACGACTTTATTTTTAAGGTTTTATTTTTTTGGTTGCTATAACAAGCGTCGTTATTGTTAACAAACTGAACCGATAATGACCAAATTCTCGCTGTGTAGCGTAAGAAAATCCCACTGATTAATATGAATTTATGATAATATTTTTTAAAGGGTAAACTTTTGTCCATTAAACTTGGCATATTAATGCTTTGTTTCAATTTTGTTAGACTGTCCGCAATGCAACGGTCTGCATTACTACATGCATCCTAGTTATCACTGCCATATCAGCTTTTAACTCATTCTTCTCACATTTATTCTCTCTCCTCTTTTTAACTCCAACTCATCATTCCCACATGCATCCTCTCTCTTCCATATCACAATTTCTTTTTCTATTTTAAAAACATTTAAAAGGCCCACCTTCACCTTCTCTCTCCTGCATGTAGTGCACTTCCCTACATGCAAACCCCTTTAAATGACACATACCCCAATGCTTCCTTTACAAATGCATCATCCACATCATCAAGTGCAACCCCCAACAAGAAGCATTGGAGGGAGTCTTATCTCATAAAATAGTAAAATATCTTCTCAAATATTTTTTCAGTTATTGGAACATGAAAAAAAAAAAAAAAAACACATTCACCAAGTATAATTACTTATTAATGACACATAAAATCTAATTACTAATTAAAACATTAGACCGTGAGGTATGGTAGGACGGGGGTTTGGGGCATAGGTTGACACGTGAACTCTGAGGGACACCGCTGGTCACTTGCATGTTGGGTCGGTATGGCGGGGCGTGGCTAGCCCGCGTGGGTTGGCCACGTATCAATTATTATAAAAAAATTGAAAAAAACCTAAAATTATTATAAAAATACACACAAAATTAAAAAAAATGTAAAATTATTATTGAAATTTCCTAAAAATTACAAAATCTTAAAAAAAAAAGGATTACAAATCTAAAAAACCCCTAAAGCGTTAGGTAGATTTCGAACAGGGCGAGCTTGTCAAACGGCTTCCGCTCCTTGCCCCGGAACTCGATGTTGGCCACCGCCACCCGGGCTTCGTGACTTATATCACCGCCCGGGACACTGTCGTAGAAGGCTTTAAAACGGTCGAGCTTCGGTCATAGTTCGCGCCACTTGTGTTGGCACGCGTTTAGATTGTGCCGGTCGTTCCCCACGTTGTGCCGGTAGCTAGCGAAAGCTTCCGGCCAGTAACGGGTCTCATCGGGTTGGCGGCCCTTCATCGCGTCCACGACGCTCGTTACAAGTGCTAGCTCTTCCTCGTGCGTCCATGAAGCCATTTTTCAAGTGTGGGTAGCGGGTTCGGGTAGGTGGAGTGAAGGGTTGGGGTAGCGATGTGGACAGGCGGTGAGGGGTTTTATAGTAGTTGGGGTAGCGATGTGGCTTGGCCAAACATTTATTTTTTAAAATTTAAATCCTAGCCACCTAGCCTAGCCAACCCAACCAATTGAGAGTCGGCCACGGAGGACCGCTAGGCACGCCCAACGCCCAGGCTGAAACCCCCGCCCAAAGGGCCACGCCGAAACCCAAGCCCACCCGAGGTGGTGACTTGGGCGTTTGTACCCAACCCACGCCCCAACCCCGCCCCATACCCCATAGTCTTATATCATCAACTCAAAAGTTAAGGCACTTGAATGAAGTTAAATTAAAGCTTTAAAAAACAGGATTTGACGACAGGAGTTTCATATACATTTTCATGTTATCATCAACTCAAAAGTTAAGGCACTTGAAGTTAAATTAAGGCTTCTAAAAAACAGGATTTGACGACAGGAGTTTCATATACACTTTCATGTATCTGCTATCAGCCACCCATACTCGGACTAAAACTCATTGTACGACATGATGAGCCCCACCTTCCTCATTCGCAAATCGCAACTATCTAAGGCCACGAGGAAATCTGTATACCATATTCTCATCATTCCCATCTTCCAAAATGAATAATAATCCCTCAATAATCCCAAAAACCGCGGATGAGGATTCGGTCATCGTTTCAGTACTCAGCCAGGTCATAAGAGGCGGTAACAATGTCGTGCCAGGTGGCATTGTGATCATAGAGATTCCACCTGAGCAATAAATTTGTCGCGATTGTGGAATGACAGCAGATGGTTGTAATGGGTGTCATTTATTCCCCGCAGGTAGTGGAGAAGAGAGGAAGAAGAAGAGATATATAGGAGTTAGTTTACGGTCATCGGGAAATTGGGCTGCGGAGATTATGGTTCCTGGGAAAGTGCGGAAGTGGCTGGGGATTTTCGGGACGGTGGAAGAGGCTGCACGAGCTTACGACCGGGCTAGCATTCGTTATCGAGGGAAGACGGGCAAGACCAATTTTCCAGTGGAGGAGTACCCGGAGCTTGAACCGGAAAATAATGCTCAAGGAAGCTGATTATGATTCTGTAGAGCAAGAAACAAGTCCGCAATAAAAATGACTAACCCTTGTAGTTGTATTAATCCGCCAAACTATTCATTTATTTTTTCAAATTCTATTAACGGAATTATCTTGGGAGTTAATATTCATAAACCCTTGCTCTCTATCTCTCTCTATACATAGATAGATATTCGTTAGGGGTGTGATAAATACACCTAAATATACGGATTAATATACAAAATTAGTCAAACTTGGTAATGATTAAGTGAATTAATACATTATTTTATTCTAGAGTCAAAAGTAATAATTATGTTTTTTTATATTATTTTATTTTATAAAACTTTTGTTACTTTTTTATATTTTGTTATACTATTATTAGTATTAGTATTAATATCAATATTAATAAATAAATAATCAAGACACGTTATTATAAACACGAAAGTGAAAAGGTTCATTGTAAATAAATAAATAACGAATCTCTAATAAAAAAAGTAAACGTGCAAACATTAAAACAATTAATCACCTACATTGACAAAACCACTTTCACGACGATAAAGTTGGGTATAGAATTCTAGACGTTACCCATGCATTGTCTCTCATCCACAGACATACTAATTTTGCTTCATATATGTTTTATAATTAATAAAGACATTTATCTTATTTTTTTCAAAGCACCATAGCTTTATAAATGTCATTTACAATTGTTTTTGTTGATATGATGCACTATAGCTTTATATACTAACCATCTTAAATTAAAAAAAAAAAAACTAAAACATCTATATGATAAATTGTTGTCTTTTAATATTTTTACACATTTTAGACCACTTTTTGTGAGTGTTTGGGTTAGCTTATTTTGGGGCAACTTATAACTTGGACTTATAAAAGTTAATAAGTTGTTTTTATAGTGTTTGATTTAACTTATTTAAGTTGTTTTTGTGTGTAAAAAAGTTGTTTTTAAGAAGTTAGAAATTCTAACTTATAACTTATGAGTTATATAAGTTAATAAGTTGTTTTTGAGAAGGAATCCCAAACACCCCCTAGCTTTATTCAACTTGATTGGTTTAAAAGTTGAATAATTTATTCAAAAACATTTGTTAAGTCTGTGTGTTATAACAAAGACTAAGAAAACTCATTACATAAAAGATGGATTGTACAAAAAATACTTTATGTTTGAGTTTTTTCCCATAATAGTGTTATTGGAAAAAATATTTACTAAAATGGTGTTGCTAGAAAATTATTTACCAAAATAGTGTTTTGATAGTTTATTTGTTTCTCACTCCTATTCTAATTGGATAACTTCACTTCATTAAATATTTATGACTTTAATCATGGCCTGCTATATTCTCTAACCTGTATATTTTTTTTTGAATAGTAAAATAAATTTCATATTAAATCTACTTTGAAAAAAAAAACGTAAAAAGTTATTTTAGTAATCAGTCAAATTTATATACGATAATTTGTGTATTTCCTTTCATTTACGTTTTTATATAAATAACAAAATATAGTATAATTTTATAAAACTAATCACATTAGTTATAAGATATCTTCAATACATTGAATGAAACATGTAAAAATATTTGAGAGACATATTTTTTTTAATCAAAACAAAAATGTACGATTTAATTGATAAAAATTAAAAACAAAGTTGTTGATTTAACTACCACGAAAGAGTTGGTGAGTTCAAATTTAGTCTTTATCTCAGGATTTAATAAAATAAATATAATAACATATTTTTTTTTATCAAATACAACTATAATTATTAAAATCACATGTTATTTGAAGATTTTTAGAACGATACAAGTCTTTTAGAAACACTAGTATTTTTTAAGTGTACACAGATTTTTAAAACAAGTTTACTAAAGTAAAGGAAATATTAAACGACCGTATATATGTGTGATTGATTTTTAAAATAAGTTTCTTTTCTCTCAAAGGGAATTATTTTTACTTTGTATGATTTTTTATAATTTTTTACTTATATGTTTATATTTTGTGCGTTTAACTGGAATTATTATATGATAATAAAGGAACTGAATGAACAGTTCCTTTATTATTATTATTATTATTATTATTATTATTATTATTATTATTATTATTATTATTATAACTAGAATTGAGACCCGCCGCAATGCGGCGGGAATTCTTTAGTTATAAATAAGTCGATCTAGGACCTGTACGTTATGTTAAATCTGTCAAACGGGAAAAAATAGATGATGTTCACCCACACACGCACGTTGCGTCGTGTTAACTCGTAAAATTTAGAACGAAATGTAAAAACGTTAAATAAAAGAGGCACGTTGCGATGTGTTAAGTCACAAAATTTAGAACCAAGCATAAAGCGAAAAATTTGGGAAAAAAGAAAACTATAAAGAACTAAAGTTGAAAGTAAAAAAAGTTGTGAGGATAGATTGCCAAAGATAAAAAGTTTTGGGTTAAAAGTAAAAAAAAAACAAATAGTTTTGGGTTAAAAGTAATTTATGAAATACTTTTGGGTGAAAAGTAAAAAAAATCAACTTTTTTTTTGGAAAACCCCCAAAGCCAAGCTTACGACATCCATATGCATAACCATTTTGTCTTTGGAAAACCCCCAAAGCACACCCCGCGTTGCGGCGGGGCGTAAAACGGTGTCAAATAGTACTAATGTCACACAACCGTTATCGACTACCAATACTGACTCGACCTAGGATTTGCGTGTTGCGACGAACCTGTCAAACATGAAAAAATAGAGGTAAAAACGTTGAACCACACATGTACGTTGCGTCGTGTTAACTTGCAAAATTTGAAACAAAACATAAAAAAAAGTTGAACCGCACTCCTATGTTGCGTCGTATTAAGTGAGAAAAGTTGCGAAGTTAAATTGCAAATAATGAAAAGTTTTGGGTTAAAGTTAAAAAAACAAATTATGTAGGGTTAAAATTGGAAAAGGTAGAAACCTTTGGGTTAAAAGTAAAAAAATCAAGTTTTTTTTTGAAAAACACCCAAAGCCAAAAGTACAAGTCACTCAAGCATAAAGTAGTTGCTAATTTATATAGGTTTTAATATGATAATAAAGGAACTATATTATTATTATTATTAATGAATACCACTTTTAATATTATAATAAAATACATCTACGATTTTGTTCGGTATCGGTACAAGAAGGTAAAAACCAGTATTAGTCAGGTATAGAAAACGCTAAAAATCGGTACTGAATTGATATTGAAAATCTTTTAGTTCGGGAATTTCGGTACTGCTACCCGGTACCATTTGCTCATCCTTGATCACGGGTGCCGTAGATTTTCTTCAACTTTTAATGATTTTTTTTTTTTTTCAAGGGTAGGGATGGGCTTGGTGCTAACCGATACCAAATTGATACTGGTACCGAAAATACTGGTTACGGTACCGGTATATGAAGGTAAAAATTGGTACTAGGAACGTCAAAAGTCGGTACCGAAAATACCAGTTACGGTACCGGTATATGAAGGTAAAAATTGGTACTAGGAACGCCAAAAGTCGGTACCGAATTGGTACTTAACATCTTTCGGTTCGGGAAATTCGGTACCGGTACCCAGTACCGTTTACTTATTTTTTACCACAGATTTCATATGAAAAACATTATTACCATACAACTTATTTATTGATTTTCTTTTGGTTATCTTTTAGTATTTTTTTCTACATTTTCTTTTTATCTTGTCAACGGTTACGTGCGCAACGCGCTCGTAGTGATTTCAAAACACATGTAAACACAGACTAAATAATAAAAGAAGTTCGCCGCAACACGGCGATGGTGATAAACCTAGTTCACTAAACAATTGCATGCTAGATTCGACAAAATAAATTATTAATAAAATGTTTATTTTAAGATTAAAAAAAAAATTGGTAAGAGATCACTTACCATGAGTATATCCATAAATATTTAATAAATTGAAGTTGTCTAATGAAAATAGGAGTGAGAAACAAATTAACCTTTAAAACACCATTTTGGTAAATAATTTTTTAGCAACATCATTATAGTAAATACTTTTTCCACCCACACCATAATACCATAATGGAAAAAAACTCCTTTATGTTTACTTAAAAAATAATATAAAAACTAAAAGCTAATGATTGTAATTAATAGTTAAAAAATAAAATAAAAATATTAGATAATTAATGATTTGGGTAATTAATGTCAGTCATTCTCGCTCTCCTCCCCACCATTCTCTCACCTGAAAGGTTAACTTTTGGGTATATTTAACACAACCATATTCGTTATAGTCAAGTTTATTATCATAAAACTAGTTTTGGAAAACTGTATGTGTTGCTATAGATGTTGTGGCCTTGTGGGTACTACATGTCTACAAACTCGATCACTGATACTTTGTCGGGAATCAAGACGTGGGTAATAAGATTTTCGGGAGACTATACTAAAAAACTTTTTAGCGACAGATAAAGAATAAGAAACTGTTATTTAGTAACACATACAACAAGAGTCAGAAACTGTTTTGCATTTAGGCTATCTTGAACTCGAACCGATTCAGGCCTGGGGTCCCTTTCACGCCACATCATAAAGTGCATGTCACCTCACTGACAGAGCCGGTCCTAAGGATTTAGGTACCCTGTACTAGCCGAAATAAAAGGCCCTTAGCTGCTAAAAATATATATCAACTACTTTTTTTACAACGAAAATTAATGTTATGACAATAAACATAGCAAAATAATAGTATTAGAATGACATGCGGTACCAGCTAAGTGATGATGGTATATTCATTTTGAATGACATTTTAGTGAATATTAGTATTTTTTTTTAAATCAAAATTACTAGGTGTGACAAAATTCAATTTTGTGCAATTCGATAATTTGAAATTGTATATATTTCTGTAAAAAACAATTCTTTTTACAAAAAGAAAAAATTTAGGTTATCTTTTGTTTTCAAAAATATGTTATTTCCGAAAACTTGACAAGATATATATATCCAATTAAAAATACGTGGGCCTGGGCTAAGGCCACTTACCAGCGAGACTTTATTTATTATATCAATAATCAAAAAATAACAACAAATGATAGGTTTTTCAGCTTAGCATATTACCTTTACCTATATATTAAAATTACAATTGAATGAATAGTAATTTCATTAAGAGATTAGCAAATAATATTGGGTACTAGTATTGGTATCAAATTTACTAAACCGGGTGTATATTCGGTACCGGTTCGACACCGGTATTCACCGGTTTTTGTCCTCAAATATTAATGCCGTACCAGTACCGACCGGAACCAAGCCGTAACATACCAGGTATATTCGGTACCGGTACCCACTTTTGGGGATTTCGGTAACGGTATTTCGGTAACGATTGGTACCGAGCTCATCAAATCCTGTAGCAACGTAGAAATGCAAGTAATTGCAGCGTTTAGTTTACTTTTCATACACACAGTAAGTAAACTGTATTTCGTTTGAATGGGGATTTATATACACAACTTATTTTGTTTTTGTTTTTTTTTTGTCCTTTTCTGGAATGAATGAATTGTAGCATATAAAATTAACTTGGATATTTATATTATTGATGAGCGAATCGTATCAAATCCTGTAATCAAACCGGTATCGTATCGGTACCAAATTTACTATACCAAATCATTTTCGGTACCAATTTGGTACCCACCTTTTGGCGTTTTCAGAATCGTTACTTTTGGTTCGACGCCGGTCTAACACCATACCTGTATTTATTGATTTTTACCTTCAAATACCATACCGTATTGTACCGAGCATTTTCAGTGCCGGTACCTAATTTCGATGATTTTCCGGATCGATACTTTCAGTGTCGTTACCGGTACCGAGGTCATCCATATTTTAACGTGTTAGCACCGTAATAATTGAACTGAAAACAACCGAATTTCCAACATGTAGGACCTGTGGGTCCTATTATTATAAATTAGGTTATTTAAAATCGTTTTTTTAGGACGGAGTGATTATCTTTGCCACGTCATTTTTATTTATGTTTTGATATTCGGTATCTGCTTGTCGTTGCTGACAAGCGTTTTGCAGTCATTGGGTCTCCGCCGCAACGCGCGGTTCGGAAAATCAACTGGTTAAGTAAAAAAATACGAGACAGTAAAAGAGCAGGACAACGATTACAATTGAAAGCGATATACACATGTATTTCTCATAAATTACTAAAAAGTACAAACTACTATTAAATTAAATTAAAATACTATAAATAAGCAACATATTTATGTTTAGAGAAAAGTTTTCGTACAAATAACTTTAACGCACTAAACGTACGAATAGCATGAAAAATGCAAAAAAAAAAAAAAAAAAAAGAAGAAAGAAAAACGCTGTGACATTTTCGTAATTATTTGTTCGTAGGGTAATTATCAAAATTACTCTACAAATGATCCTGTAGAGTAATTTTGAGCTTGTCGAGTAATTTTGTAAAATATTCTTCTGGAGTAATTTAGTAAAATGTTCTTGTAGAGTAATTTTGATTAAAAAACTATACCTCACCAAAAAAAAAAAACCCTAAAAACCCTACCCCCACCCCCCAAAAACCTAAAAATAGATTTTTCCTTTCTAACTCTAAAGTTTCAATATTCGACAATATAAGTCTACAGTTTCAATCTTTGTTAATTTAACCCCTTTGTTTAATTTGTTTTTTCATTTCTAATTCAAAGCTTTCCATCTTTTGCAATTTAACCACTTTATTTTTTTTACTTTTAACCCAAAGCTTTTGATCTTTTGCAATTTAACCGCAAAACTTTTATACTTTCAACTTTGGTCCCTTATACTTTTCATGTTACGCAAGTTTTCCATTTAACATTTCGTTCTAAATTTTCCGAGTTACCACGTCGCAATGTGCGTATGGGGTTCAACGTTTTTTCATATATCTTCTCCCGTTTGACAGGCTCGTCGCAACACATCTATTTTTCCCCGTTTGATAGGTCTGTCACAACACATGGGTCAGAGATCGACTTAGTTATTCTTTTCTATATTTTACACACAGGCTCGTAATCATGTAAGAAACATTTTCCGTTCATGTAATATGATATATAATTAACGAATCCTCCGCCACCTCGCGATGGGTGGTAATTGTAGTTTTTTTTTAATAAAGGACCCTTTATGTAAAAGCACTAAACAACGAGAACTGCATAAACATCAGTACATGTTGTTTTGACAGATATTAGAGGTGGATCCAAGTGTTGGGTATCCGGGTCAGGTGACTCCGGAGAAATCTTTTTAGTGTTTTTAGAATCCGAAAGTGTTATATTTGTAATGTACAAAGAGTGACTCTGATTTACCACACATATTCAAAAGCCATTATATATTATAAATTAGCAACTTCTTGTTGCATTATGTGTAGTACCCCATGCTTGGGGAGTGTTTCGAAAAAAATTTAAATTTTCACTTTTAATTCAAATATTTTTCTATTTTGTATTTTAACCCTTGTAATTTTTTCACTTTTAACCCAAAATTTTCATTCTTTTATAATTTAATACAATACTTTATTATTTACAACTTTGGTTCCCCATACTTTTTATCTTTCGCAAGTTTTTCGTTTTACGTTTCATTCTAAATTTTGCGAGTTAACATGTCGTAGCGTGCATGTGAGGTTCAACGTTTTTTGCTCTATTTTTTCATATTTTACAGACCCGTCGCAACGTGTCCATTTTTTCCCTTTTGATAAGTTCGCCGCAACGGGCGGGTCCTAAATCGACTAAGTTATTATTTTCTACATTTTACGTTTCTGGTTAATTTCTTCGAATTAACACACTGTAACGGTTGTGCGTGGTTCAACGATTTTAAGTCTGCTTTTCGTTCAGTGTAATTTTCCCATTTTATTTTTACGATGTTGATAGTCAATGCCGTTGTGGCATGGGTGCTACTTGGCACGGTTTTACGAACGTTTTTAATCTATTAATTTTTTTACTAATATTTTGTTTCGGTTTACCCCTATACTTCCTTTACTTAAAAACTATTTTTTACGTGCATATTTTAAGTACGGGTAGGTATAAATATTATTTGTTTTATATTCCAACGTAAACTTTTTTTATAGGCGAGTCAGGTCAAATATAATACGTTTTCGTTTAAAGACACAATTTTTACGTGCATATTTTTATGTACGTTTCGGTATAAATTCAAGTTGTTCTACGTTTCGACGTGAACTTTTTTTTGGAAATAATTCAGGTCAAATATAATATGTTTTCGTATTTATTTTATGTATGTTTCGTAAAGTTTGTTTTGAACCGAGTGGAGTCAAATTATGGTTTCTTTTTCCCCCCTTTTTCCAAAAGCTCTAATTAATCCCTTTCGATTACATGTGCAGATTTTCCTTCATACGCATTACGTTTTCTATGTATGAGCTGGGTCACATATAATATGTTATGATTGTTTGATATGAATTTGATATACTTTACGTTTGATCCAATCACAATGCTTATACAGGTTACATTAAGTTCAACTGGATACGTCGAATGTGTGTTTTTATATGGTTAATGCATCATATAACGTTTGGACTAATCCATTCAATGTTTACGATGTACCCGCGCCGCAACGCGGGCGGGTCTTAATCCTAGTTGGTAAAGAAAAACCATATATCCACCACTGACTACGACGCATAAAGTTGTGTAACCGTATATTTGTCTCTCTATTGCTCTCCTATCTGATAAGCACTACATAGAAATGGTTATAAAGTTATACTAATAAGATTTTATACCTAAAACTTATGTATTTATGCATAGAGTGATTCTCCGCTTATAAAACAAAAATATAAGAAAAGTATTAAAACATGGATAAGGACGATCTTCCGTCTAGCTTTGAATAAAAATTTACATTTAAAGAATTCAAAGTCAAGCATCAAGATTGTGAATCTTGTTAAGTTTGAGAAAGGGTCATTAAAATTAATTAAACTTCAAATAAAAAGTTAAAACAAGAGTTTGTTTTTACTAATTTATGTGTATTGAAATACCAAGTTATTTTTGGTCAGTTATTTGTTCTATCATTATATGATTCTATCTCAATTGCAGTATAGTCCTGTGTTCTAATTTTTATAAAGTTCATTTGCTTATCATTAACTCAAACATATTTTAGACAAACATTTTGTACTTAACTCATGATATATAAATTTTAACTAAACAGAATATCATATATTGAACGATATGAAAGTAATTTCCTCTTTTGTCTTATTTATTAATTTTGCAGCTCAATGAACAGGATTAAACAAAAATAAGTTATTCATGAACAGGCTATAGATTGGTTCAACAATTTGAAAGGAAATTGAGTTTCCCATGCGTAGATGAAGTGAAGGCTATTTCTAGGATCTATCCGCTGCACGACGCACACATCACCCTGTTTTACGATGACTTTCGGATCAATTTCTATGTGGGATTGAAACCCTTTACAATCTAAGTATGCTTCTAGAATGACACAAGGGCTGGTGTTTTCAAGTGTCACATCCCACTCTCCTGATGCACGTGTTGGCACTTGACGGATGGCGAGGTTGAAATCTTGACCATAAACATCTATAGGATTGCACACAATATATTAATGAACATACATGATCAATAATAAGAATTGGAAACAATGTTAGTATAATTCTACGTATACCTATGCACATAATGGAAATGAAGGCAAGTAAACAAATGTGTTTGATGATGGATTCCATAGGGTTGTTGTGTTGTGTTTAATGCTTAATTGATGATGAAAACAGTTAACAAACTTACCTATTTATATTCACATGTAAATAAATAAATTTTCAGTTTTAGAAATCAAATTTAATAATTTTATTGTTTCATGTTATAACTTATAAAGAAGAATTAAATGTTTTCAATAATAAACTGCAAATAAATCAATAGTCTGTTATAACTTATAAAGAAGAATTAAATGTTTTCATTAAAACTAGTATAAATTAATGAATGAAGGGAACCGGAATCAAACATAGAGTCCCACGGATAACAAGCAAGCACATGAACTAACTGGACAAACTTCATTTTTTGTTTAGAATCCAGCTCGAAATGTGTATATGTAAAAAAATAATTTTTTATTTAGTGCACTCGGAAAAAACAGGCCTTGGCCGGGGGTGCGGCTCGCCCATGACTTTATAGCCTAGGGGCATCTTGGGGTGGGATAAGGCTTTGGAATCAATAGGTTCTGGGTTCGATTCCCAGAAGGGGGTTTTCCCATATTTATCGGTTTTCCTCCTGAATTGGTGTATATGCACTATGCCTACCGGAGATGGATATGATCGGGTGGTTCCGCTGGTGGCACAATGATACTCTAGTGGTCCGTCAGTGATCCAAATTTACGGTTAAAAAAAAAAGCCCGGCCCTGCTCACTAACACATTACCCCTTTCACTCCACATCGCCCACCCTAATCATTTTCTAATCATTGCCCACTAATTTAAATATCATTAAATAACTTGGATAAATATTTAAACAAAATTAACAAATAAAAGTGAAGTAAAAATAATAAGTTAAGGTTTAAAGTGTAAATTTCTATAATTTAAAGAACCATTTAAAAGATACCTAAAAACAAACCAACCTTCTTCTTCAGCCTATCCAAGCCACCACCCTTTCAGCCACTCACCACCAACATATTGTTACAAGAAAAATGATAAAAACAAAGTAAGGTAAAGGGCCCACACAAGTATTCCCCTACACACAGGAACCCCCCCCCCCTCCCATGGGCGAAGGATAGTGTGGACGGGAGGGGGCGGCCGACCTTTCGAATTTTTCGTTCAGTAGTGGAGAGTATGTGGTTTTCGTATAGAAATTTTTGGGTATATAGGCTTTCGACCCCCCGTTTTATAGAAATTTTTGGGTATATACGTTTTTAACCCCCGGTCGGAAATCTCAAGCTTCGCCACTGCCCCCCTCCCCCCCCCAACCCCCCAATGCGGCATGGCATGGGCGTGAAACGGTTCCAAACGGTCTTAACTGATGGATTGAAAATAAACAAAAAAGTGTTTTGTTACTATCGAATTCTAACAAAATGAAAATCAAGTACTTTTTAAATTACAAATATATTCAAAATTATATAAATTTAATATATATTAAAGACAAAGGTCGGTGGACCTTTGTCTTTATTTCCTTTAACTTTTGAAAAATAACACATATAGCCCTTACACTTTTATCTTTTTCAACTTTTAAATAACCATCAAAAGTTACAATTCTAACCTTTATATTTTTAATTCTTTCCTTTCACACTCTCAAACTAAGTAAGTTATTCATTTCCATCTTTGGTAATTGATAACTTTGATCCACCAACTTTTTGTACTTAATAACTTGACGTCTCATTTTACTACGAAATGCTTTTACGACTTTAGATCATAGCGTCACACATTAATATACTTTTTTTTATCTATGTATAACAATGTTAATGTCGAAATTACTTTTACGACTTTACACGGTTATCTAAAATGTTGTTACAACTTTACACCACAATGAGCGATTCATACTCTTTTTTTATCCATATCTAATGACGTTAATGTCAAGAACGTACTGTATATAACAAAGTCAAACACGTGTAATGTCGCGTGTAGGTATCACACGTTACTGTCATCACCGTATACTGTAACCGCAATGGTTATATTATACAGAGTTAGATGGGATATGTCAAAACATGTTTTTTATATGGTTAACGAATCATATAACGTGCCGCCGACTATAAACAACTAAGGTGTCGCCACTGTAATGCGTGACGTATGGCAGTTTTAACGTACCTGTCATTTTAAATTCACGTTTCAACGTAAACGACTCACGTTTTGACATAATTTTTTTCTCTCAAACGAGTCTGGTAAAAAATAATACGTTTTTATACTTATTTTGTGTACGGTCGTAAACTGTGTTAGAAAGCGATTCGGGTCAAATATAATGCGTGTTCACTCGACGAAGACGTACATTTTTTTTGATAAAGAGTCAAGTCAAATATACACTATAAATGCAAGTTATTATAACTTTCGACGCCGCCGCAAAACGCGGCAGGTCAAGATCCTAGTATCTATACATATAATAAAAGAAACCATGTTAGGGACACATGGCGTTCTATGAGGTAGTCTTAATTATTTTTCTAAATATTTATTATTTATTTTTCTAAATATTTATTATAAAAAGTCAATTATTGATAATATTAGATTTAAAATTTTAGAAGAGATTTTACTGATAAAATACAAAGATAACTGATAATAATATATTAATTATCTTATCTATTTATTTGTTTTCCTGCTTCTCTGTCATAGTTAATTATAAATACTTACTTTTATAACTAAAGATAGTCATGCAAATATTCAAGAATTATGATCGAATAAATATTATGTTTAAAAAGTTATATAAAGATTTCTTTATATGCTATAGATAGATTAGTTGATATAACTATTGAATAAATACTTTTTTAGTCCCTGTATTTTAGTTGTTTTAACTAGTTGAGTTCAAAAGCAAAAAGTTTAACGACCTGTGTCCCTATATGCATTTTCATTAACGATTTGAGTCCTTTTGAGTCCAAATTTTAACCTTTTGAGTCCAATTTTTTGGACTCAAATTGTTTTAAAATGAACAAAATTGGACTCAAAACGTTATAAAATAAATAGCTAGGGACTCAGGGCGTTAAACTTTTTGATTTTGGACAACGATTACAATTGAAAGCGATATACACACGTATTTCTCATAAATTACTATAAAGTACAAACTATTATTAAATTAAATTAAAATACTATAAATAAGCAACATATTTATGTTTAGATAAAAGTTTTCGTACAAATAACTTTAACGCACTAAACGTACGAATAGCATGAAAAATGCAAAAAAAAAAAAAAAAAAAAAAAAGAAGAAAGAAAAACGCTGTGACATTTTCGTAATTATTTGTTCGTAGGGTAATTATCAAAATTACTCTACAAATGATCCTGTAGAGTAATTTTGAGCTTGTCGAGTAATTTTGTAAAATATTCTTCTGGAGTAATTTAGTAAAATGTTCTTGTAGAGTAATTTTGATTAAAAAACTATACCTCACCAAAAAAAAAAACCCTAAAAACCCTACCCCCACCCCCCAAAAACCTAAAAATAGATTTTTCCTTTCTAACTCTAAAGTTTCAATATTCGACAATATAAGTCTACAGTTTCAATCTTTGTTAATTTAACCCCTTTGTTTAATTTGTTTTTTCATTTCTAATTCAAAGCTTTCCATCTTTTGCAATTTAACCACTTTATTTTTTTTACTTTTAACCCAAAGCTTTTGATCTTTTGCAATTTAACCGCAAAACTTTTATACTTTCAACTTTGGTCCCTTATACTTTTCATGTTACGCAAGTTTTCCATTTAACATTTCGTTCTAAATTTTCCGAGTTACCACGTCGCAATGTGCGTATGGGGTTCAACGTTTTTTCATATATCTTCTCCCGTTTGACAGGCTCGTCGCAACACATCTATTTTTCCCCGTTTGATAGGTCTGTCACAACACATGGGTCAGAGATCGACTTAGTTATTCTTTTCTATATTTTACACACAGGCTCGTAATCATGTAAGAAACATTTTCCGTTCATGTAATATGATATATAATTAACGAATCCTCCGCCACCTCGCGATGGGTGGTAATTGTAGTTTTTTTTAATAAAGGACCCTTTATGTAAAAGCACTAAACAACGAGAACTGCATAAACATCAGTACATGTTGTTTTGACAGATATTAGAGGTGGATCCAAGTGTTGGGTATCCGGGTCAGGTGACTCCGGAGAAATCTTTTTAGTGTTTTTAGAATCCGAAAGTGTTATATTTGTAATGTACAAAGAGTGACTCTGATTTACCACACATATTCAAAAGCCATTATATATTATAAATTAGCAACTTCTTGTTGCATTATGTGTAGTACCCCATGCTTGGGGAGTGTTTCGAAAAAAATTTAAATTTTCACTTTTAATTCAAATATTTTTCTATTTTGTATTTTAACCCTTGTAATTTTTTCACTTTTAACCCAAAATTTTCATTCTTTTATAATTTAATACAATACTTTATTATTTACAACTTTGGTTCCCCATACTTTTTATCTTTCGCAAGTTTTTCGTTTTACGTTTCATTCTAAATTTTGCGAGTTAACATGTCGTAGCGTGCATGTGAGGTTCAACGTTTTTTGCTCTATACATATAATAAAAGAAACCATGTTAGGGACACATGGCGTTCTATGAGGTAGTCTTAATTATTTTTCTAAATATTTATTATTTATTTTTCTAAATATTTATTATAAAAAGTCAATTATTGATAATATTAGATTTAAAATTTTAGAAGAGATTTTACTGATAAAATACAAAGATAACTGATAATAATATATTAATTATCTTATCTATTTATTTGTTTTCCTGCTTCTCTGTCATAGTTAATTATAAATACTTACTTTTATAACTAAAGATAGTCATGCAAATATTCAAGAATTATGATCGAATAAATATTATGTTTAAAAAGTTATATAAAGATTTCTTTATATGCTATAGATAGATTAGTTGATATAACTATTGAATAAATACTTTTTTAGTCCCTGTATTTTAGTTGTTTTAACTAGTTGAGTTCAAAAGCAAAAAGTTTAACGACCTGTGTCCCTATATGCATTTTCATTAACGATTTGAGTCCTTTTGAGTCCAAATTTTAACCTTTTGAGTCCAATTTTTTGGACTCAAATTGTTTTAAAATGAACAAAATTGGACTCAAAACGTTATAAAATAAATAGCTAGGGACTCAGGGCGTTAAACTTTTTGATTTTGGACAACGATTACAATTGAAAGCGATATACACACGTATTTCTCATAAATTACTATAAAGTACAAACTATTATTAAATTAAATTAAAATACTATAAATAAGCAACATATTTATGTTTAGATAAAAGTTTTCGTACAAATAACTTTAACGAACTAAACGTACGAATAGCATGAAAATGCAAAAAAAAAAGAAGAAAGAAAAACGCTGTGATATTTTCGTAATTATTTGTTCGTAGGGTAATTATCAAAATTACTCTACAAATGATCCTGTAGAGTAATTTTGAGCTTGTAGAGTAATTTTGTAAAATATTTTTGTGGAGTAATTTAGTAAAATGTTCTTGTAGAGTAATTTTGATTAAAAAACTATACCTCATCAAGAAAAACCCCTAAAAAACCTACCCCCACCCCCCAAAAACCTAAAAATAGATTTTTCCTTTCTACCTCTAAAGTTTCAATATTTGACAATATAAGTCTAAAGTTTCAATCTTTGTTAATTTAACCCCTTTGTTTAATTTGTTTTTTCATTTCTAATTCCAAGCTTTCCATCTTTTGCAATTTAACCACTTTATTTTTTTTTTTACTTTTAACCCAAAGCTTTTGATCTTTTGCAATTTAACCGCAAAACTTTTATACTTTCAACTTTGGTCCCTTATACTTTTCATCTTACGCAAGTTTTCCATTTAACATTTCGTTCTAAATTTTCCGAGTTAACACGTCGCAATGTGCGTATGGGGTTCAACGTTTTTTCATATATCTTTTCCCGTTTGACAGGCTCGTCGCAACACATATATTTTTCCCCGTTTGATAGGTCTGTCACAACACATGGGTCAGAGATCGACTTAGTTATTCTTTTCCATATATTACACACAGGCTCGTAATCATGTAAGAAACATTTGCCGTTCATGTAATATGATATATAATTAACGAATCCTCCGCCACATCGCGACGGGTGGTAATTGTAGTTTTTTTTTTAATAAAGGACCCTTTATGTAAAAGCACTAAACAACGAGAACTGCATAAACATCAGTACATGTTGTTTTGACAGATATTAGAGGTGGATCCAAGTGTTGGGTATCGGGGTCAGGTGACTCCGGAGAAATCTTTTTAGTGTTTTTAGTATCCGAAAGTGTTATATTTGTAATGTACAAAGAGTGACTCTGATTTACCACAAATATTCAAAAGCCATTGGTAAAGAAAAACCATATATCCACCACTGACTACGACGCATAAAGTTATGTAACCGTATATTTGTCTCTCTATTGCTCTCCTATCTGATAAGCACTACATAGAAATGGTTATAAAGTTATACTAATAAGATTTTATACCTAATACTTATGTATTTATGCATAGAGTGATTCTCCGCTTATAAAACAAAAATATAAGAAAAGTATTAAAACATGGATAAGGACGATCTTCCGTCTAGCTTTGATTAAAAATTTACATTTAAAGAATTCAAAGTCAAGCATCAAGATTGTGAATCTTGTTAAGTTTGAGAAAGGGTCATTAAAATTAATTAAACTTCAAATAAAAAGTTAAAACAAGAGTTGTTTTTACTAATTTATGTGTATTGAAATACCAAGTTATTTTTGGTCAATTGTTTGTTCTATCATTATATGATTCTATCTCAATTGCAGTATAGTCCTGTGTTCTAATTTTTATAAAGTTCATTTGCTTATCATTAACTCAAACATATTTTAGACAAACATTTTGTACTTAACTCATGATATATAAATTTTAACTAAACAGAATATCATATATTGAACGATATGAAAGTAATTTCCACTTTTGTCTTATTTATTAACTTTGCAGCTCAATGAACAGGATTAAACAAAAATAAGTTATTCATGAACAGGCTATAGATTGGTTCAACAATTTGAAAGGAAATTGAGTTTCCCATGCGTAGATGAAGTGAAGGCTATTTCTAGGATCCATCCGCTGCACGACGCACATATCACCCTGTTTTACGATGACTTTAGGATCAATTTCTATGTGGGATTGGAACCCTTTACAATCTAAGTATGCTTCTAGAATGACACAAGGGCTGGTGTTTTCAAGTGTCACATCCCACTCTCCTGATGCACGTGTTGGCACTTGACGGATGGCGAGATTGAAATCTTGACCATAAACATCTATAGGATTGCACACAATATATTAATGAACATAAATGATCAATAATAAGAATTGGAAACAATGTTAGTATAATTCTATGTATACCTATGCACATAAGGGAAATGAAGGCAAGTAAACAAATGTGTTTGATGATGGATTCCATAGGGTTGTTGTGTTGTGTTTGATGCTTAATTGATGATGAAAACAGTTAACAAACTCACCTATTTATATTCACATGTAAATAAATAAATTTTCAGTTTTAGAAATCAAATTTAATAATTTTATGGTTTCATGTTATAACTTATAAAGAAGAATTAAATGTTTTCAATAATAAACTGCAAATAAATCAATAGACTGTTATAACTTATAAAGAAGAATTAAATGTTTTAATTAAAACTAGTTTAAATTAATGAATGAAGGGAACCGGAATCAAACATAGAGTCCCACGGATAACAAGCAAGCACATGAACTAACTGGACAAACTTCATTTTTGTTTAGAATCCAGCTCGAAAAATGTATATGTAAAAAAATAATTTTTTATTTAGTGCGCTCGGAAAAAACAGGCCTTGGCCGGGGGTGCGGCTCGCCCATGACTTTATAGCCTAGGGGCATCTTGGGGTGGGATAAGGCTTTGGAACCAATAGGTTCTGGGTTCGATTCCCAGAAGGGGGTTTTCCCATATTTATCGGTTTTCCGGTTTTCCTCCTGAATTGGTGTATATGCACTATGCCTACTGGAGATGGATATGATCGGGTGGTTCCGCTGGTGGCACAATGATACTCTAGTGGTCCGTCAGTGATCCAAATTTACGGTTAAAAAAAAAAGCCCGGCCCAGCTCACTAACACAGTACCCCTTTCACTCCACATCGCCCACCCTAATCATTTTTTAATCATTGCCCACTAATTTAAATATCATTAAATAATTTGGATAAATATTTAAATAAAATTAACAAATAAAAGTGAAGTAAAAATAATAAGTTAAGGTTTAAAGTGTAAATTTCTATAATTTAAAGGACCATTAAAAAAATACCTAAAAACAAACCAACCTTCTTCTTCAGCCTATCCAAGCCACCACCCTTTCAGCCACTCACCACCAACATATTGTTACAAGAAAAATGATAAAAACAAAGTAAGGTAGAGGGCCCACACAAGTATTCCCCTACACACAGGAACCCCCCCTCTCCCATGGGCGAAGGATAGTGTGGACGGGAGGGGGCGGCCGACCCCCCGAATTTTTCTTTCAGTAGTGGAGAGTATGTGGTTTTCGTATAGAAATTTTTGGGTATATAGGTTTTCGACCCCCCGTTTTATAGAAATTTTTGGGTAAATACGTTTTTAACCCCCGGTCGGAAATCTCAAGCTTCGCCACTGCCCCCCCCCCCAACCCCCCAATGCGGCATGGCATGGGCGTGAAACGGTTCCAAATGGTCTTAACTAATGGATTGAAACTTTTTAAATTACAAATATATTCAAAATTATATAAATTTAATATATATTAAAGACAAAGGTTGGTGGACCTTTGTCTTTAATTCCTTTAACTTTTGAAAAATAACACATATAGCCCTTACATTTTTATCTTTTTCAACTTTTAAATAACCATCAAAAGTTACAATTCTAACCTTTATATTTTTAATTCTTTCATTTCACACTCTCAAACTAAGTAGGTTATTCATTTCCAACTTTGGTAATTGATAACTTTGATCCACCAACTTTTTGTACTTAATAACTTGACGTCTCATTTTACTACGAAATGCTTTTACGACTTTAGATCATAGCGTCACACATTAATATACTTTTTTTTATCTATGTATAACAATGTTAATGTCGAAATTACTTTTACGACTTTACACGGTTATCTAAAATGTTGTTACAACTTTACACCACAATGAGCGATTCATACTCTTTTTTTATCCATATCTAATGACGTTAATGTCAAGAACGTACTGTATATAACAAAGTCAAACACGTGTAATGTCGCGTATAGGTATCACACGTTAATGTCATCACCGTATACTGTAACCGCAATGCTTATATTATACAGAGTTAGATGGGATATGTCAAAACATGTTTTTTATATGGTTAACGAATCATATAACGTGCCGCCGACTATAAACAACTAAGGTGTCGCCACTGTAATGCGTGACGTATGGCAGTTTTAACGTACCTGTCATTTTAAATTCACGTTTCAACGTAAACGACTCACGTTTTGACATAATTTTTTTCTCTCAAACGAGTCTGGTAAAAAATAATACGTTTTTATACTTATTTTGTGTACGGTCGTAAACTGTGTTAGAAAGCGATTCGGGTCAAATATAATGCGTGTTCACTCGACGAAGACGTACATTTTTTTTTGATAAAGCGTCAAGTCAAATATACACTATAAATGCAAGTTGTTATAACTTTCGACGCCGCCGCAAAACGCGGTAGGTCAAGATCCTAGTATCTATACATATAATAAAAGAAACCATGTTAGGGACACATGGCGTTCTATGAGGCAGTTTTAATTATTTTTCTAAATATTTATTATTTATTTTTCTAAATATTTATTATAAAAAGTCAATTATTGATAATATTAGATTTAAAATTTTAGAAGAGATTTTACTGATAAAATACAAAGATAACTGATAACAATATATTAATTATCTTATCTATTTATTTGTTTTCCTGCTTCTCTCTCATAGTTAATTATAAATACTTACTTTTATAACTAAAGATAGTCATGCAAATATTCAAGAATTATGATCGAATAAATATTATGTTTAAAAAGTTATATAAAGATTTCTTTATATGCTATAGATAGATTAGTTGATATAACTATTGAATAAATACTTTTTTAGTCCCTGTGTTTTAGTGGTTTTAACTAGTTGAGTTCAAAAGCAAAAAGTTTAACGACCTGAGTCCCTATAAGCATTTTCATTAACGATTTGAGTCCTTTTGAGTCCAAATTTTAACCTTTTGAGTCCAATTTTTTGGACTCAAATTGTTTTAAAATGAACAAAATTGGACTCAAAACGTTATAAAATAAATAGCTAGGGACTCAGGGCGTTAAACTTTTTCATTTTAGACAACGATTACAATTGAAAGCGATATACACATTTATTTCTCATAAATTACTATAAAGTACAAACTATTATTAAATTAAATTAAAATACTATAAATAAGCAACATATTTATGTTTAGAGAAAAGTTTTCGTACAAATAACTTTAACGCACTAAACGTATGAGTAGCATGAAAAATGCAAAAAAAAAAAAAAGAAAAAGTAAAACGCTGTGACATTTTCGTAATTATTTGTTCGTAGGGTAATTATCAAAATTACTCTACAAATGATCCTGTAGAGTAATTTTGAGCTTGTAGAGTAATTTTGTAAAATATTTTTGTGGAGTAATTTAGTAAAATGTTCTTGTAGAGTAATTTTGATTAAAAAACTATACCTCACCAAGAAAAACCCCTAAAAAACCTACCCCCACCCCCCAAAAACCTAAAAATAGATTTTTCCTTTCTAACTTTAAAGTTTCAATATTTGACAATATAAGTCTAGAGTTTCAATCTTTGTTAATTTAACCCCTTTGTTTAATTTGTTTTTTCATTTCTAATTCAAAGCTTTCCATCTTTTGCAATTTAACCAATTTATTTTTTTTACTTTTAACCCAAAGCTTTTGATCTTTTGCAATTTAACCGCAAAACTTTTATACTTTCAACTTTGGTCCCTTATACTTTTCATCTTACGCAAGTTTTCCATTTAACATTTCGTTCTAAATTTTCTGAGTTAACACGTCGCAATATGCGTATGGGGTTCAACGTTTTTTCATATATCTTTTCCCGTTTGACAGGCTCGTCGCAACACATATATTTTTCCCCGTTTGATAGGTCTGTCACAACACATGGGTCAGAGATCGACTTAGTTATTCTTTTCTATATTTTACACACAGGCTCGTAATCATGTAAGAAACATTTGCCGTTCATGTAATATGATATATAATTAACGAATCCTCCGCCACATCGCGACGGGTGGTAATTGTAGTTTTTTTAATAAAGGACCCTTTATGTAAAAGCACTAAACAACGAGAACTGCATAAACATCAGTACATGTTGTTTTGACAGATATTAGAGGTGGATCCAAGTGTTGGGTATCGGGGTCAGGTGACTCCGGAGAAATCTTTTTAGTGTTTTTAGTATCCGAAAGTGTTATATGTGAATGTACAAACAGTGACTCTGATTCACCACACATATTCAAAAGCCACTGGTAAAGAAAAACCATATATCCACCACTGACTACGACGCATAAAGTTGTGTAACCGTATATTTGTCTCTCTATTGCTCTCCTATCTGATAAGCACTACATAGAAATGGTTATAAAGTTATACTAATAAGATTTTATACCTAAAACTTATGTATTTATGCATAGAGTGATTCTCCGCTTATAAAACAAAAATATAAGAAAAGTATTAAAACATGGATAAGGACGATCTTCCGTCTAGCTTTGATTAAAAATTTATATTTAAAGAATTCAAAGTCAAGCATCAAGATTGTGAATCTTGTTAAGTTTGAGAAAGGGTCATTAAAATTAATTAAACTTCAAATAAAAAGTTAAAAGAAGAGTTTGTTTATACTAATTTATGTGTATTGAAATACCAAGTTATTTTTTGTCAATTGTTTGTTCTATCATTATATGATTCTATCTCAATTGTAGTATAGTCCTGTGTTCTAATTTTTATTAAGTTCATTTGCTTATCATCAACTCAAACATATTTTAGACAAACATTTTGTACTTAACTCATGATATATAAATTTTAACTAAAGAGAATATCATATATTGAACGATATGAAAGTAATTTCCTCTTTTGTCTTATTTATTAATTTTGCAGCTCAATGAACGGGATTAAACAAAAATAAGTTATTCATAAACAAGCTATAGATTGGTTCAACAATTTGAAAGGAAATTGAGTTTCCCATGCGTAGATGAAGTGAAGGCTATTTCTAGGATCTATCCGCTGCACGACGCACACATCACCCTGTTTTACGATGACTTTAGGATCAATTTCTATGTGGGATTGGAACCCTTTACAATCTAAGTATGCTTCTAGAATGACACAAGGGCTGGTGTTTTCAAGTGTCACATCCCACTCTCCTGATGCACGTGTTGGCACTTGACGGATGGCGAGGTTGAAATCTTGACCATAAACATCTATAGGATTGCACACAATATATTAATGAACATACATGATCAAAAATAAGAATTGGAAACAATGTTAGTATAATTCTAAGTATACCTATGCACATAAGGGAAATGAAGGCAAGTAAACAAATGTGTTTGATGATGGATTCCATAGGGTTGTTTGTGTTGTGTTTGATGCTTAATTGATGATGAAAACAGTTAATAAACTCACCTATTTATATTCACATGTAAATAAATAAATTTTCAGTTTTAGAAATCAAATTTAATAATTTTATGGTTTCACGTTATAACTTATAAAGAAGAATTAAATGTTTTTATTAAAACTAGTTTAAATTAATGAATGAAGGGAACCAGAATCAAACATAGAGTCCCATGGATAACAAGCAAGCACATGAACTAACTGGACAAACTTCATTTTTGTTTAGAATCCAACTCGAAATGTGTATATGTAAAAAATAATTTTTTATTTAGTGCGCTCGGAAAAAACAGGCCTTGGCCGGGGGTGCGGCTCGCCCATTACTTTGTAGCCTAGGGGCATCTTGGGGTCGGATAAGGCTTTGGAACCAATAGGTTCTGGGTTCGATTCCCAGACGTGGGTTTTCCCATATTTATCGGTTTTCCTCCTGAATTGGTGTATATGTACTATGCGTACTGGAGATGGATATGATCAGTTGGTTCCGCTGGTGGCACAATGATACTCTATTGGTCCGTTAGTGATCCAAATTTACGGTTAAAAAAAAAAGCCCGGCCCTGCTCACTAACACATTACCCCTTTCACTCCACATCGCCCACCCTAATCATTTTTTAATCATTGCCCACTAATTTAAATATCATTAAATAATTTGGATAAATATTTAAATAAAATTAACAAATAAAAGTGAAGTAAAAATAATAAGTTAAGGTTTAAAGTGTAAATTTCTATAATTTAAAGGATCATTTAAAAAAATACCTAAAAACAAACCAACCTTCTTCTTCAGCCTATCCAAACCACCACCCTTTCAGCCACTCACCACCAACATATTGTTACAAGAAAAATTATAAAACAAAGTAAGTTAAAGGGCCCACGCAAGTATTCCCCTACCCCCCCCCCCAAACCCCCCAATGCGGCATGGCTTGGGTGTGAAACGGTTCCAAACGGTCTTAACTGATGGATTGAAAATAAACAAAAAACTGTTTTGTTACTATCGAATTCTAACAAAATGAAAATCAAGTACTTTTTAAATTACAAATATATTCAAAATTATATAAATTTAATATATATTAAAGACAAAGGTCCACCGACCTTTGTCTTTAATTCCTTTAACTTTTGAAAAATAACACATATAGCCCTTACACTTTTATCTTTTTCAACTTTCAAATAACCATCAAAAGTTACAATTCTAACCCTTATATTTTTAATTCTTTCATTTCACACTCTTAAACTAAGTAAGTTATTCATTTCCAACTTTGGTAATTGATAACTTTGATCCACCAACTTTTTGTACTTAATAACTTGACGTCTCATTTTACTACAAATTGCTTTTACGACTTTAGATCATAGCGTCACACATTAATATACTTTTTTTTATCTATGTATAATCATGTTAATGTCGAAATTACTTTTACGACTTTACACGGTTATCTAAAATGTTGTTACAACTTTACACCACAATGAGCGATTCATACTCTTTTTTTATCCATATCTAGTGACGTTAATGTCAAGAAGACGTACTGTATATAACAAAGTCAAACACGTGTAATGTCGCGTGTAGGTATCACACGTTAATGTCATCACCGTATATTGTAACCGCAATGCTTATATTATACAGAGTTAGATCGGATATGTCAAAACATGTTTTTTATATGGTTAACGAATCATATAACGTGCCGCCGACTACAAACAACTAAGGTGTCGCCACCGTAATGCGCGACGTATGACAGTTTTAACGTACCTGTCATTTTAAATTCACGTTTCAACGTAAACGACTCACGTTTTGACATAATTTTTTCTCTCAAACGAGTCTGGTAAAAAATAATACGTTTTTATACTTATTTTGTGTACGTTGTAAACTGTGTTAGAAAGCGAGTCGGGTCAAATATAATGCGTGTTCATTCGACGAAGACGTACATTTTTTTTTGATAAAGTGTCAAGTCAAATATACACTATAAATGCAAGTTATTATAACTTTCGACGCCGCCGCAAAGCGCGCCAGGTCAAGATCCTAGTATCTATACATATAATAAAAGAAACCATGTTAGGGACACATGTCGTTCTATGAGGCAGTCTTAATTATTTTTCTAAATATTTATTATAAAAAGTCAATTATTGATAATATTAGATTTAAAATTTTAGAAGAGATTTTACTGATAAAATACAAAGATAACTGATAATAATATATTAATTATCTTATCTATTTATTTGTTTTCCTGCTTCTCTCTCATAGTTAATTATAAATACTTACTTTTATAATTAAAGATAGTCATGCAAATATTCAAGAATTATGATCGAATAAATATTATGTTTAAAAATTTATATAAAGATTTCTTTATATGCTATAGATAGATTAGTTGATATAACCATTGAATAAATACTTTTTAGTCCCTGTGTTTTAGTGGTTTTAACTAGTTGAGTCCAAAAGCAAAAAGTTTAACGACCTGAGTCCCTATAAGCATTTTCATTAACGATTTGAGTCCTTTTGAGTCCAAATTTTAACCTTTTGAGCCCAATTTTTTTTACTCAAATTGTTATAAAATGAACAAAATTGGACTCAAAACGTTATAAAATAAATGGCTAGGGACTCAGGGCGTTAAACTTTTTGATTTTGTACTTAAGTGGTTAAAACCACTAAAACACAGGGACTCAAAAAGTAATTTACCCAATATTATATTTAAAAAGTTTAGGTAGATAAAATTCATTGATATTGATGAACGTGTATTTTGTAGATAATATATTAAAATGTTTAAATAGTATTAGCTTTAGATTATTTATAAATAAACGATTATAATTATAATATTAAAACTGTTAATTTGGTATGACGTAGGAAAACATAATATTTGAATTAATTGCGGGTGATTACAAAAGAAAATAATAGATTTTAAATACGGGAAGAAACTACGTAGGCTAAAACGTGTAGGGGTCATAGTTGAGACATGATTCACCATGTAGGAACATGAATGGAAGGCTACACCACCTCTTGCATGATCCACCATGGTTTGCATATATTAAACCATGGCAATCATGGTTATTCTTTCCATTTTTCAAGAAATCATTTCATTTTTTCTTTAGACAAAGATAAATTAAAATAAATAAGGGGATAATGGTTTGGGCCATGACCACACCCTTAGAGTATTGGTTTTGAATGGTGGATTAGAGGTGGGTGATATAACACTGACGTGGAGGGTTATGATGGTCATGAGGGTCATGACCACACCCTATGGCCTTATACTCAAATTCTAAACGTATTAACTTTAGGGAGAATTGCATATATCTCCTTATAAAAAAAACTTGTATTAAATTTAGGGAGAATTGCATATATCTCCTTAAAAAAAACCGTGATAAATTTAGGGAGAATTGCATATATTCCTTATAAAAAAAACCCTAATTGCATATTTATCCAACTCAAAACTAAATTTACATATATCCCCTTATTTAATGAAACTTCACACAATGACAAAAATAACCTTAAAACAAACCCTATCAAGCAACAAATTAAATTCTAAAGTTCACTCTCATTCTAAGTTTCCATCTAGGCCATTACGTCCAATTAACTCTTCATGTTCTTAATCGAGTGTGAATTGAATATTTCATAACTTTGTTCTTTTCTCAGATTGAGTTGACTGAACATGAGATTTCACTTTTAGTACATCGATTATGGAGGAAGCTTTCGAAATTAGAATCATCGAGATTGTTTTGGACTTAGGAATGTGATTTTTATAGATTGAATCATGAGGCCTGCGACATGAAATTTTTATTTCAAAAGTTACGAATTTTAGTTATGAAACTTGCAAAATGAGGGATCGAACAAAATGACAAACTTTTTATGAAGAAGAGTGGATTACACACATACGAAAGAAAAATAAAGAAACGCATTAGCGAAACAATAAGAAAACAAAAACAAAGTAGAAAAAGATTTAGAAAAACTTAAATAAAGAGTGAATTTCAAGTTTTGTCCTTTATCTTTAGGCCACTTTGCAAGTTTTGTCCTTTATATTTAAATTTGACGAGTTTTGTCCTTTATGTTTAAAAATCAAGCACGTTTTATCATTTACGTTTAAAAATCAAACACGTTTTGTCCTTTATGTTTAAAAAATCAAGCACATTTTGTCCTTAAAAATCAAGCATAAAGGACAAAACGTGCTTGATTTTAAACATAAAGGACAAAATTCGTCAAATATAAACATAAATGACAAAACTTGCAAAGTGGCCTAAAGATAGAGGACAAAACTTGAAATTCACTCTTAAATAAATATGAAAAATTAAAAGATTTTATAATTTTAAATGAAAAAATTAATAGATTTTAATTTTAATACAAATAAGAGTAAAATAGTCATTCTCTGCTTTACTTTTAATGAATAAAATCAAAATGGATAAATTGACAATTTGTTTTAATAGAGGGGGAGGGGGATAAATGCAATTTTATTTGGGGAAATACGCAATAAATAACTTTTATAGGGGGTATATACAATTGTCCCTTAAATTTGTATCTATATTTTGTATACCATATAATAGAAGAAACTGTTGGAGCTGTCTATTTATTTATTTTCCCGACTCATTCTTCTGCTTAATTATAGATACTTATTTTTTTATAAATATAGATAGTCATTATATGAAGATATTAATTAATGATAAGAATAGAACAGTAACAAATTTAAAACGTAATTCTCAATATAATATATTAGAATCGTTTAACAATGGATACTTATTTTTAATTAAAGATAATTATTGTATCATTAACTAAATAAACTTAATATAAGATTAATTATTAATCTTTTAAATAAACTTATATTTTTATTATGTTAGTTAAAATATTAAAAAAAACAAAGATTAATAATGATAATTGTTTTTATGAGTGATTTCTCAAAATAATCGAATATTTAATGTGCTATAATGATGATAATTGTTTTTATGAGTGATTTCTAAAAAAATCAAATATTTAATGTGATTGGACGGTAAGAAACGTGGTAAGAGATTACATTATATTTTATACAGCCTGTGCAATACACGGGTTTTTAAATACACAACTTTTATATTACTAAGTATATAACATTACATTTATTTCCAATTAACGTTACATGTCATTCCCTCCTTTAACCTCACAATTTTACTTTTTTTTTATTTTGTTTAATAATTAATACATAAATATCACTAATCTTATCCTTATCTTTTAATTTAATTATTATTATTATTATTATTATTATTATTATTATTATATGTTAAAAAGAGCTTTTAATGGTAACTAATATCTACTAATCAATATGTCGTGTTTTTATTGATGTATATGTAACTTTTTTTTAACTTTGTTACAATTTTATTCAGCGTGTGCAATACTATAATTAATTTTTTTGAAAGATATAATTTTTTATTACTTAGTATATATAATTATTATTTAATATATATAATTATATTTTTTCAACCCGTGTAACACATGAGGTTCTAACCTAGTATACACATATACGAATCCTAAAAAATAATAACAAAATTCACAAAATATATACTAAATAACATAAGTATCTATAAAAGCAAATTAAAAAAAAATCTACTATGTAATACAATTATTCAAATCTTCAAATAAGTATGTATAAAAGCAAATTAAAAAAAAAAATTCTACTATGTAATACAATTATTCAAATCTTCAAAAATGGCCGTCTCTAAAATATATATACTTTTCATGTGTAGAGTAAGGTTCCAATTGTTATTCTTAATTAGGTCCCTCACAGTCTTAGATAAGTAAGGATCTATCGGTGTATAAGCATCCCATCCCAAAGGTTAATCAAAGAGAATATTACAAGCATCCCATCCCAAAGGTTAATCAAAGAGAATATTACAAAATATCACACAATTCAACGAGGTGCCATGCAAAAGATTAACAAGGATAATCAAGAAGGACATGTTTAAACCTTTAACCGAAACAACTTTAGCCCTTCAACTTTAATAATAAACAACTTTAACCCCTCAACTTTAATAACAACATGTTTAGCCCCTCAACTTTAATACTGACATATTTAGCCCCTTAACTACATCAAACAACTTTAGCCCCTCAACTTAAAAAATAAACAACTTCAACCCCTCAACTTTAATAATGACATGTTTAGCCCCTTAACTAAGACAACTATCACACCTCAACTTTAATAATAAACAACTTTAGCCTCTCAACTTTAATAATTACATGTTTAACCCTCTACTTTAATAATGGCATGTTTAGCCCCTTTACTAAAACATCAAACAACTTTAACTCTCGTGATTTTCTTATTTTTATCTGTGTTCCGAAATTGTCGCGGAGCATGGGTGGTAACCTACTAGATGTAAAAAGTTTGAGTTTTGGACTAAAGTGGCAAAAGTGACCAAACCTCCTCAGAGACCAAAATGGCAGTTTACTCTATTATCAATAATAATATAAAGCATGAGTGAGATACATATTAAAATATTCAAAAAAAAAAATAGAGTAAACTGTCATTTTAGTCCCTAAGGTTTGTCTCAAATTACCACTTTAGTCCAAATAGTATTTTCATCTCTAAGTCCTTAAGTTTTCCATTTTTTTTTTTGCCATTTTGATCACATTGCCTAACCCCGTCTAAAAATCTCAATTTTAACCAGGGATATTTTTGGCGTTTTCGTTAGATACTTTTTAACTTGCCATTTTAGTCCAAAACCTATTTTACATTAAAAAAATAAAAGCAAAAAGTTAATGTTATAAAAAACACACACATATTAAATAAATAATATTGGTTTACTTTTTCTATTTGTTAACTTAAAAGTCCAATGAGTAAAAAACTATAAAGCATAAAATAATATATCTAGACAAACATATAACAATATATATACAGAGACATGTACCATGTCTCAACTCTTCCCCATTCTCTCTCTTTCTCTACATCACCAACCCACCACCATCAACACCTACTACTGTCGCCACCACCACGACGACATGCCACCACCCACTCCATCACTTGCCACCACCCACCTCTCTCTCTCACACACTCTCTATCTTCCTCTCTCTTTCTCCACAGCTCCACCAAACTACCACTAGTTACCACCACATGTCACCACCCACTCCATCACTTACCAGTTACCGGTAATTATGCCAAAATCTAAAACCCCTGAGTGTTCCAAAATGAAAGATCAAAATGATTCAAAATTTTATACGAAACAAACAATTTCAAAAAATCACACTTGCCACCATCAACTCTACACCACCAACCCACCACCATCAACACCTACTACCGCTGCCACTAATTTGTTGATTCACTAATTTGTGTCTTTACGATCTATATAAAGTATGTTAACTGCCTGGAAGGGGGTTAGAAGGGTGGTTTGAGTAAAGTTTTTGCCTCGTTCTGTGTATAGATCATGCGAGGAATTGATTCAAGCTTATTAGGACTTCTCTTGAGGCAGATAGCATTAAATCGGGGGTAGTAAGAACAACTTTAATCCCTATAAATAAACTATTACTAAAACTTTAAACCGGCCTTACGGTACTGTATCCCTGCTGACTCAGACCAATATGGCCGAGGGTAGCGTTGCCTCCAAAAGAGGGACATGCCACATTTTGCATTAATAACTTACTTAATTATCTTTCAGTATCACGGCTTTGCAGGACTATATCCCTACTGACTCAGACCAATATGGCCGAGGGTAGCTGTAGGTCCCGATACGGATCGTCGGACTACGATAACTTCTTGTTTCGGATGCCGTAACGAGTGCGGAATCCTCATCACGACACAAACCGAGCGAGAGAGCAAACATACAAACAAAGATTCAACGTTTAAAGCTTAAATGTGTATAGATCTGGAAGAGTTTGGTTACAGGAATGATACAAGAAATAATGCTCTCAAACTCTTAGATGTGTGCTCTCACTGTGTGTCTTACTCTCTTCTGTGACCAACAGACTGTTTAAATAGACAAACAAAACAACATATCTACGAACTGTGGACTTGGCCACGAACTGTCAACAAGCCCACGAAGGGTAAGGGTTCATGGCTTAAAGTCTTCGTCACATATGAGGGTTCGTCCAATCTACTGTTAGTTGCGTACACAAGCCCAATCAATCCAATTTGGCCCAATATGTATTAAATCAACGTGCAGATCAATTCTTTCAATATTTGCATGCATTTGTTCAACCTACATGACATCATCATGGTGATGTCATGGTGATGTCAGCTCGCGACTCTTCGTGCTTCGCGTGTCAAACTCTGGGGCGCACGACGGAGGAATGTTGCGACGTCGGGCTCGAACCGAGCCGCATCCACAAAGTGTATCAACAAACTCCCCCTTGGATGCTGCTCGTGAGGGTTCGTTCTTCACGTAGTTGTCAGATCTTTCAGAGTCTTCACGTGTCACGGACAGCGAATGTATCAACAAACTCCCCCTTGAATGATGCTCGTGAAACGTTGATCTTCGTATTTTAGATCCTTGAGGTGTTGAAAAGTGGTCAATTGCAACTCAGTCATCTTGATCCTTTGATTGCATCAATGTCGTGTCTTCATTCCGAAGCTTGTCTTCTAACACGTTCTCTTTGCCTTTAGCTGATCCGGATGTCGCATCTGCACATACAAGAAAGCTAAACGCGTAATGAGAACAACTGCTTGGAATATAGTCAACATAAACACACGACACACATATGACCAACTCTCAATCAAACACCGACCGACAACAGTTTGAAAGTTATAAAAATTTGATCAATTTTAGATTTTAACTTTCAACACTTACTAAATGTCGACCGTTTATGAAGATGCAGTTGTTTTAGGATTCAATCAGGATTCAATCAGGATTCAGGTGGTAAAGACTCGAGATCCAACATCGGGCAATCAAAAAGAAATTTGAAATAAAATCTTTTTGGCTTTTATAAAGTTTATATTAAAACACACCTAAAATCCTTTTGGAATTTTTGAATATTTCAAATTTAAAGACGGAAAGTAGTAAATAAATATTTACAGACATTCTTTTTGCGAGTTTCGAGGGTAAGAGAATCATATCAGTGTATGGTCATGCCAAAACGCTCTTGTTGTTCAATTAGTTAACATTTAGATAAGCATCCTATAACGATTATCGGTATTGTTGTCCACTTAAGTTCAACGCATCAGATGTACTCGTAGTTAGGGGATACGATTAAGGTATGATTTATACTTACCGATCGGTGTTCATCCACACACGACACATTCCCGTATCAAGGTATGCACGAGAGTTCATCTTACTGGCGAGTATACCATTTATCATTTGTTTTCAACGTATGATGTGAGATACTCACTTATTTTTGGATGAATACAAGCCCTATGTGATAAAATCACTTATTAATGAGGAACTTGATATTCGATGCATGAAGGGCACAAGAGCAAGTCCGTGAAACAAGTTAGTACCATCGTACCGACAAAGAGACGAACTTGACTCCCGAATAACTGTGATATTTTATCACTTATTGATTTGGGACATGTGATTGTTTATCACTTATTGAGGTCGTATGCAATATGTACATGTATGTATGGTATCATGGAAGCTCTTGACTTGCGTCCTCGTTATTTTTCGGTAAAAGAAACAACCATGATACCCAGATGATAAACAGCATAAAGACCACGTATTTCAGAACCTCGGCAATCTATCAAACGAAATTTCGGTACCCAGACCATATGCCAATGAGCGTTTCCCACACGGTCTTCAGTCGATTTAGGTTTATATCACCCTGCACACTTTAAAATGATTGTGAGCCTACCGATACATCTTATATAGAGCTGCTTATCGTTTTTCGTTTTAGGTTCAAAGAGGTTTCGACAGACCACTGATGTACTATCATATTCTCTTTTTCTCGCCAGGAAACTCATTTTTGTTTTTCTATTGTTTTTGTGTTTTTGAAATTTTTCGATGTTTTTGTATTTTTAAATTTTTTTAATGTTTTTGTATTTTTCGTTTTTACTCTCCCTAAAAGGCAAAAAGTATGAGAAATTAAGAAAACACAAACAAATATTTACAAAAATGATTTTCCGATGTTGGTTTTACTCTGGTTTGACCTTAATGCCGTTTACCATTAGTAAATAGTCAAATCGTGATTTGTCAAAAGCTTTGGTAAAAAGGTCGGCACGTTGGTCATCGGTGTGGACCAAAACAACATTGATGAGATTCATATTGAAACGATCATGTGTGAGGTGATATTTAAGATCAACGTGTCTGGTCAAGGAGTGCTGTACAAAATCTTAGTAAATCATAAAGCAGCTTAAATATCGACAAGGATAGGGGAGATTAGAAATTCAAAACCATAATCCTGCAACTTCTTTGTGCATTGGCAGGAATCTGAGTGCTCTCCTAAACTGGATATCCACCCGGTGTGGATTTCAAAGTCGATTTTATGAACTGAGAATTCTCTTCACAGCAACAATATGATAAACCTCCGGGTCCGGCTAGTAAGTGGCAAATGGAGCATGTGGGAAAGCTTGTACACATCATCATTGGTCGATCCATGCATGATGTATTCCACATGCTTTTGCACCAACGAAGGTCTTCGTCTTTCTCCTTTAGAAGTAGTGTGCGGTTGTTCAATCCATGCCAAGGTATCCGCACACCCGGTTGGTTTGTTCAACAAACACATTTTCTTCAATCACACCGTAGAGAAAAGTACACTACACGTTCATCTTGTGGACTTTGAACTTATTGTGGAAGAAAAATCCATGAATCTTCGAAAAGCTTCAGAGGTGCTGCAGGCGCGTACATTTCATTGGAATCTTTCCTCTTGACCCAATCAAAAACCATAACAACCAAATTTTGGCACATTTTTTATCTTGTCGAATTTTTCAACTTCATCCAACCACATTCTTTCACCATCATTCCATCATTGGAAATTTTCGTCTTCTTTTCTCCTCTCTCCGTCAAAGGCAACAATATTCTCCTAGATGTAACAATGCTTCGGAGCCTTATGTCGCCGATCTTGTGCATGGACGCTCCACTATCAACAATCCTAAGACTATCAATAGTTCTTCTTGGAACATCTTGCACACTCATTCAAAGATTAGTTGGAGAAGGGGACCCAAGCCTTCACAGACTTGGGTCGTCCCTCATCATCGAGAATTGTGACATCCATTTCCCGATGATTCGGAATTGATGTAGCTCCCCCTGAAACAGTTACTGGTTTTGGTTTCCAAATCTGTTTTTGTTTTTCATTTTAACATCTGATTTAACAGACTGTGTTTGGACAACCTCTGGTTTTAAAGCCTTTTCAACTTCTTTTCTTTGTTTCTTTTTCTGTTTCTTTTCTCGTTGTTTAACAAGACGAGGGTCCTGTTTTGGTGAAATAAATTTTGTACGGTAACTGTTACCATGGGGGTCATCAACTTTTGCCTTTCCTTTCGTGAGATATGGACAGTTTCTGACAATGTGACCATACTCACCTCATTCAAAACATGATCTCCGCTCAATAAACCTCGGAGTATCATAATTGTAAAAGCTTGATGATGAACTTCGTGATCTTGAGGTACTTGGTCCTACATCACAACAGTTTGTGTGTTGTGTGTAGTTGTTTTGACTGTTTCTTTTCAAAATTTTCTTTTGCATAACAAAATCTGTGTTGGGTTTGTTTTCAAAAGATTCAATTTTATCCGTCCCTCGGGACTTCACGAAGTTCACCTTCCGAAACCTTTTCTTGTTTTGGCTTTGTTTGCCTTTTCCATTTCCTTGGTGAGCGTGACTTTGCTTTCGTTGATTGTTTTGTGGTTGCAAGTTTTGATTCCCATATTTCTTTCTAACTTCGGATTTTAGGATTGGATCACACTGAGTTACTACAACTCCTGGGCTCGACTTTCCCAAAAACTTACTAGTAGAATCTTCGAAAACTTTATCAATCAAGGATTGATTGACATTCTTGCTTGGAAAATCATTGTCTGAATATATTTTATCAGATCCAATCAACGTGTAAAGCAAATTCACGCTTTCACAACTCTCAGACTCTTGCGCAGACGTTGACTCAACCAGAACAGTCTTAGCAGGTTTTGCGGGAGGATCACATAGAATGTGATTCTCGAGAGGTATGTCCTCTTCTTTGATAACCACATTAGACTGTGCAGAGTCAGTATCATCGGATTCATCATCTGAAGAATCAACATCCTCAACAATGACTGGAGGATCCTGATTTTGTTCAGCAGTTGATACCTTCATATCTGCTGATACATCTGAGTCTGATGATACTTCCTTTTTGTAACCAAGTCCAGCTGCGAATTCCTCAACATCTAAAGGAACAGATGGCACAAAGTGAGGCTTATTCTCCTCATCGGGCATAGCGGTATAATTGTGTCTAATAGGAGGAGGACACTTCTTATATCCAATGCATGTGACATCACTTTTCTTTTTGTGTATGTTGATGATGTGATCCAGCACATACCTAGAATTTGAATAACTATCTAACTTAAGCTGGATCGCCTCACTTTCACACTTAACACAGGCCAATTCTTTTTGTGTTTCCACGAGCCTATTGATGTAACTGATTGCAGTTTGTTTTCTTGAAACCATTTTCTTTTGCTCGGAATTATCTTCTTTTAATGTGTCAATTATCTTTTTAAACTTCTTTTCATGATTTTTATGAAACATGTTGGCCTCTGTGCACTTTGAAAGATCCATGATCAAACTTTGATTATGGATAAATGTCACGTCGTACTTGCTTTGCAAATCATCATATTTGCTTTGCAAATCCAACAATTTGCTTTGCAAATATGACAATTTAGCACTAAATTCAACACAACTATCACACCTATCAGATTTTGGTTCATCGACACGTACCTGACTGGATTCGCTATCAGATATTGACTCATTTGCCTCAGAATCAACAACCTCTCTTGATGATTCATATTCAGATCCATTCTCGCTTGAACTTGAACTTGTAACATCTTCAACTGAACTACTGCCATGTTCAGAACTGTCATCATTTCCCGAGGACTCACCATCGCTGACATTCTTGACAATTTTAGTATAAAACGCCGTTTTTGTTTGACCATTGTAGTTTGGATCAAGAAATGATGGCACTCCAGTAGACCGATAGCTTTGCTCTGAGACAACTGGTTGTGGTGTTCCATACATATCGGTTCTTGAGACAAAAGTCGTTTGCTCTGAGGCAACTGGTTGTGGTGTTCCATACATATCGGTTGCTAAACCCTTTCTTGTATACGTGTTATTTGACGGTGTGGGAGACTGAAACCAAGATGGCACTGAACCCTTTTGCGTATACAAATTGTCCGCATTTGAATCTGGAATCCAACGACCATACATATCTGTCGCCATTTTCGGTTGACTTAGATGAGAAGGATCATTTGAAGATGAAGATTGAGATCCTAAAAGTGCTTGACCCCAAAGGTGTATACTCATGGTGAATGGTGAACTGGAGAACAACTTAAAACTAACTTAAAACACCACTATGAACCTTCTGTGAATGAACAAAGTCCAAGAAATACTAATTGTTCACTAAAGATTGATGTCAATGAAACAAGACTTCCACAAATAAAAATGTATTGACTACTGTGACACACTAATATCCACAAAAATTAAGAATAGGTGATATAGTTTCCTATGTCCACGAAAATTGTTTTTTTTTTTTTTTAAATCCAAGTTGTTTCCCAGCCCAGCTCAATGTCCACTAAAGATTGACTGATCCAAAGTTCACTGAAAATACTTAAGAATTTGATGGACAAGCCCACGAATAATAGTTTCCAGCTTTAAAAATACAATCCCAAGACCACGTTGTTAAGCAAACCACAAAGAATAAGCTGGCACACAATGAATAAGCTGAGCCCAATGAATTTTTGAGGAAAAAGACAATTCTTAGGAGATTTGAAAAATGATATCACCGAAAAACCAAAGTTGGTAAAGACCACTATATATTTTGTGGGATAAGACAATTGTTGACCAAAGTATTTTTCTGGAAGAATGTGTTTCATTGGAATGGATAACTATGCAAAGGTTTTCCGTAAAAGGTTGGTGAGATCGTATCCTTATTAGGTATTAGGCCTGACAACTTAGAAAGTGAAAAGATGGATACCAAGGATAGTTATCATTTCCGGTGACCTTGTTCGCGGAAAAAAATGGTGATATGAAATTATAACATCGAAACTCAAAGAAACTTGTACTTTCGAATGTCTCCAACCTTTTTAAACAAGTTTATCCAAAAAATAGCATCAAAAACTAACGATTTTCAAGCTTAAATTCAGAATTTTATGAAACAAATCTGAGTTTCTGAAATTTTATACAAAATACACACAAAATCCACTCGAAAATCACACCGGAAACTCGGTTTTCAATAAGAAATCGAGCCTTACGTTCTGATATCACTTGTAGGTCCCGATATGGATCGTTGGACTACGATGACTTCTTGTTTCGGATGCCGTAACGAGTGCGGAATCCTTGTCGCGACACAAACCGAGCGAGAGAGCAAACACACAAACAAAGATTCAACGTTTAAAGCTTAAATGTGTATAGATCTGGAAGAGTTTGGTTACAAGAATGATACAAGAAATAATGCTCTCAAACTCTCAGATGTGTGCTTTTACTGTGTGTCTTACTCTCTTCTGTGACCAACAGACTGTTTAAATAGACAAACAAAACAACATATCTACGAAATGTGGACTTGGCCACAAACTATCAACAAGCCCACGAAGGGTAAGGGTTCGTGGCTTAAAGTCTTCGTCGCATATGAGGGTTCGTCCAATCTTACTGTTAGTTGCATACACAGGCCCAATCAATCCAATTTGGCCCAATATGTATTAAATCAACGTGCAGATCAATTCTTTCAATATTTGCATGCATTTGGTCAACCTACATGACATCATCATGGTGATGTCAGCTCGCGACTCTTCGTGCTTCGCGTGTCGAACTCTGAGGCGCACGACGGAGGAATGTTGCGACGTTGGGCTCGAACCGAGCCGCATACACAAAGTGTATCAACAGTAGCATTGCCTCCAAAAGAGGGACATGCCACTATAACAAAGATAATATCTTAAAAAACCCAAAGTGCGAAAATTATCAAAGGATACGTAAAAGAAGCGTCGGAACCAAGTGATTCTATCTTGTCTATTGTTTTCTTTAATATTTAACCTTTTCCCCTAAAAAATCTGTTTCAATACTAGAAGTCTCTCAAAGGATTTTATGACATACCAAAAGCCTTTCACCCGATTTGGTGTTGTAGCGGAAATTTGTCACGTGGATTTGGTGTTCTAGATGTACGTTTTTATTATAAAATAGGATTTACATTTTTTATGTGAGGAGAAATACTACTAGATCTAAAAGGCCCTCTATATCTAAGCTATGCTAATTAAAACTATTATTATAATAACTTAAACGTTACAGGTCTTTAATGTTTGGTTTGTGTATGAATACCTTGCTGCAATGCCCGTGTTTTGCATAAACTTAAGAATTTTTGCATCGCATATAGTGATACTAAAGACATGCAGAATTCATATCCAGCAGCCAAAGGCGTAGCTTAGTTGATCCTTGTCGCGACACAAACCGAGCGAGAGAGCAAACACACAAACAAAGATTCAACGTTTAAAGCTTAAATGTGTATAGATCTGGAAGAGTTTGGTTACAAGAAATAATGCTCTCAAACTCTCAGATGTGTGCTTTTACTGTGTGTCTTACTCTCTTCTGTGACCAACAGACTGTTTAAATAGACAAACAAACCAACATATCTACGAATTGTGGACTTGGCCACGAACTGTCAACAAGCCCACGAAGGGTAAGGGTTCGTGGCTTAAAGTCTTCGTCGCATATGAGGGTTCGTCCAATCTAATGTTAGTTGCAGACACAGGCCCAATCAATCCAATTTGGCCCAATATGTATTAAATCAACGTGCAGATCAATTCTTTCAATATTTGCATGCATTTGGTCAACCTACATGAGATCATCATGGTGATGTCAGCTCGCGACTCTTCGTGCTTCGCGTGTCGAACTCTGGGGCGCACGACGGAGGAATGTTGCGACGTTGGGCTCGACCGAGCCGCATACACAAAGTGTATCAACAGTAGCATTGCCTCCAAAAGAGGGACATGCCACTATAACAAAGATAATATCTTAAAAAACCCAAAGTGCGAAAATTATCAAAGGATACGTAAAAGAAGCGTCGGAACCAAGTGATTCTATCTTGTCTATTGTTTTCTTTAATATTTAACCTTTTCCCCTAAAAAAATCTGTTTCAATACTAGAAGTCTCTCAAAGGATTTGGTGACATACCAAAAGCCTTTCACCCGATTTGGTGTTGTAGCGGAAACTTGTCACGTGGATTTGGTGTTTTAGATGTACGTTTTTATTATAAAATAGGATTTACATTTTTTATGTGAGGAGAAATACTACTAGATCTAAAAGGCCCTCTATATCTAAGCTATGTTAATTAAAACTATTATTATAATAACTTAAACGTTACAGGTCTTTAATGTTTGGTTTGTGTATGAATACCTTGCTGCAATGCCCGTGTTTTGCATAAACTTAAGAATTTTTGCATCGCATATAGTGATACTAAAGACATGCAGAATTCATATCCAGCAGCCAAAGGCGTAGCTTAGTTGATCCTTGTCGCGACACAAACCGAGCGAGAGAGCAAACACACAAACAAAGATTCAACGTTTAAAGCTTAAACGTGTATAGATCTGGAAGAGTTTGGTTACAAGAAATAATGCTCTGAAACTCTCAGATGTGTGCTTTTACTGTGTGTCTTACTCTCTTCTGTGACCAACAGACTGTTTAAATAGACAAACAAAACAACATATCTACGAACTGTGGACTTGGCCACGAACTATCAACAAGCCCACGAAGGGTAAGGGTTCGTGGCTTAAAGTCTTCGTCGCATATGAGGGTTTGTCCAATCTACTGTTAGTTGCATACACAGGCCCAATCAATCCAATTTGACCCAATATGTATTAAATCAACGTGCAGATCAATTCTTTCAATATTTGCATGCATTTGGTCAACCTACATGACATCATCATGGTGATGTCAGCTAGCGACTCTTCATGCTTCGCGTGTCGAACTCTGGGGCGCACGACGGAGGAATGTTGCGACGTTGAGCTCGAACCGAACCGAGCCGCATACACAAAGTGTATCAACAGTAGCATTGCCTCCAAAAGAGGGACATGCCACTATAACAAAGATAATATCTTAAAAAACCAAAGTGCGAAAATTATCAAAGGATACGTAAAAGAAGCATCGGAACCAAGTGATTCTATCTTGTCTATTGTTTTCTTTAATATTTAACCTTTTCCCCTAAAAAATCTGTTTCAATACTAGAAGTCTCTCAAAGGATTTGGTGACATACCAAAAGCCTTTCACCTTATTTGGTGTTGTAGCGGAAACTTGTCATGTGGATTTGGTGTTCTAGATGTACGTTTTTATTACAAAATAGGATTTACATTTTTTATGTGAGGAGAAATACTACTAGATCTAAAAGGCCCTCTATATCTAAGCTATGTTAATTAAAACTATTATTATAATAACTTAAACGATACAGGTCCTTAATGTTTGGTTTGTGTATGAATACCTTGCTGCAATGCCCGTGTTTTGCATATACTTAAGAATTTTTGCATCGCATATAGTGATACTAAAGACATGCAGAATTCATATCCAGCAGCCAAAGGCGTAGCTTATTTGATACTAGGTGGTGCACTCGCCCCCCCCCCCCCCATGTTTCGGTTAAAATGTAAAATTTTCAATTTTTCGTCGAAAAATTTTAAAAGGCTCTCGGTATCCACACATCCCCTCTTTTTATTTGCACATCCCTAACCCTACAGAAAGTGTATTGGGCTATACGGTTCCTCTGGGTCAAAGCGTATTGATCTATACGCTTCCTATACGTGTACATGAAGTACAACTTTTTTTTGACACTTTTCATGCAATGATTATGGGACCAGAGGAACCGTATAGCCCTATACGCTTCCTATAGATTTTTTTTTCAAAAGCAGCATATGGCTCTTATCATCTTTTTTTTTGAACGGAAAGGGACGAGTGTCAACCACCGTGACACCGGGCGCTGTGGCCAATGTCGACTACTCAACCGCCGCCAGCCTCTTGGCTCTCCCAAATACGCGGAAACCCGACCTCTACCCGCCCGAAGGAATGGCAGTGGAATAATCTGTAAAACCTCGCGGAACAACCAAAATCCTATGGGAAGCGTACTGCCTAATACACTTCCCATTGATTTAATTTGTTCACCAACCAAAGCTTTATAGGAAACGTATTGCTGAATACACTTCCTGGTAACTGTAAGGAATCGTATTGTCCAATACGCTTCCAGTTGGCCTCAGTGTCGGGGTTCAGTGTACGAATGGGAAGCGTATTGGCCTATACGGTTCCTATTGGTGTGGCATTTATTGCTTTTGAACCCTATAAGAAGCGTATTGGGCTATACACTTCATATTAAGAGATGTACACTAATTTTTGAGGGGTGTCTAGATACCATGACCCTTTTAAAATTATAATGAATCGCTAGATAACAACTCTCTAGGTTCTAATAGTATAAAAAATTTATGAAAAACTAATATATATTCTAATAAATGCAAACATAATAGAAAAGAAGTGCTAACTAATCTAATAACATCATTTCATAACACTTATACAGTATACTAGGTTTGAACCCCGTGTAATACACGGGTTAAATAAATGTAATTTTATATACCAAATAATAAAAAAATATATTTAAAAACCTCGTTTATTACACGAGTTGAATAAATGCAATTTTATGTATCAAATAATAAAACAATATATCTTTAAAAACCTCGTTTATTATATTGGTTGAATAATATTAAATAATAAAAAAGTTATATCTTTAAGAACACCGTGTATTGTACGGGTTGAGTAAATTTAATTTTATATTTTAAATAATGAAAAAAGTTACATTTTTAAGAACCTCATGTATTGTATGGGTTGAGCACATTTAATTTTATATATCAATCAATAAAAAGTTATATCTTGTTATATTTTTATAAACCCTGTGTATTATACGGATTGAATAAATCTAATTTTATATACCACATAATAAAAACAGTTATATTTAAAAAAACTCGGTGTATTACACGAGTTGCATAAATACAATTTTGTATAGTAAATAATAAAAAGATTGTATCTTTTAAAAAACCTCTTTTATTACACGGGTAATTGAATGAATCTAATAAAAATTATATCTTTAGAAAAATGAATGAATATACTCGATATATGATAGATGGGGTGATTGCGATGATGGTTCTTACAAATGTCATATAAACATAGTGAATACCGTATTTGAGTTGAGAGTTGAGAGTTGAACACGGAAATAAAAGTATAGAACCAATAAACGTTATAAATCTAATTTTATATACCACATAATAAAAAAAGTTATATTTTAAAAAACCCGGTGTATTACACGAGTTGCATAAATACAATTTTGTATAGTAAATAATAAAAATATTATATCTTTTAAAAAACCTCTTTTATTACACGGGTTGAATTAATCTAATAAAAAATATATTTTTAAAAAAATGAACGAATATATCTTTTAAAAAACCTCTTTTATTACACGGGTTGAATTAATCTAATAAAAAATATATTTTTAAAAAAATGAACGAATATACTCGATATATGATGGATGAGGTGATTGCGATGATGGTTCTTACAAATGTCATGTAAACATGGTGAATACCGTATTTGAGTTGAGAGTTGAACACGAAAATAAAAGTATAGAACCAATAAACGTTGATTAATGTTCTTGTTTACCCTTTATAAACATTTTTAAGTAAGTTCTACCCTTAACTACTTTAGTTTAATAAAATAAATAAATCATTTACATTATATTAATTTATATTTAGTGTATCTTTTTTTTAATTTCAGGATAAATAATTTTGAAATCTAATAAATATTTAAAAATATTATATTATCTCCTATACGAATTGTTTAAATTTATATTAAATTTAAATTTATAATTATCTATAATTAAGTAGGAGAGAAAAATTAGATGACTCTAATGAATGACATGTGTCCCTTCATTGGTTTCTTTTATTATATAGTATAGATTTAATTACTCAAATATCCGAATTCTTCGAAATATACATATTAATATATTATAAAAAAAAATAGATACATTTAATCTATTGTTTTGCATATATAGTTTTGTTGGAGTCGGAACTTGATAATCCCATACTCCGGTTCATAAATGAAGTCTTTGTGCTTGTGCTATGTTTGCCACATGCATATTCGTTCTTTGTGCATGAGGTATGCATATTCGGTTAATAAATGAAGTGGTAGTTACCGTACGAACAACGGTATCGTATAACTTTTTTGTTGATTTTCTTTAACTTTTAATTTTTTCTTTTTTAGTTTTAGGGGTAGGGATGAGCTCGGTGCCAACCGATACAGAATCGGTACTGATACCGAAAATACCGGTCACAGTACCGGAATATGAAGGTAAAAAATGGTAGTGAATCGGTACCAGGAACGCCAAAATTCGGTACCGAATTGGTACTTAAGATTTTTCGGTTCGGCAAATTTGGTACCGGTACCCAGAACAATTTGCTCATTTATGACCATGGTTTTCATACGAACAACATCGTTACCATACAACATTTTTGGTTGATTTTCTTTCGGTTATCTTTTAGTGTTTTTTTCTACATTTTCTTTTTATTCTTGTCAGCAGTTCTGTTCGCAACACGCTCGTAATGATTTCAAAACACATGTAAACACATACTAAATAACAAAAGAAATTCGCTGCAACGCGGCGAACTTCTTTAAACCTAGTTTTTTTTTTTTATAAATAGTACACTATAGCTAAAAAGAGTTTTGTTGAAGGTTTTTTTATAAAGTATGCATAACATATGTTGCTTGTTTGTTGTGTAATATTTGTTTTAACGGCAAAGAATTCTTGTTTTAATTTTTGCATCGCAATGAGTGGTTGAAATTGATTATTACTTTGGAGACTGCTTTTTGAGTTGTCTATAGTCCCATACGTAACAGAGGAAACACGTACAGAGAATTTAAGATATGCATGTTCTTTGTCCCATACTCTGGTAAAGAATGATTGATATATTCTTTGTCCATGTGCTACGTAGGAAACACCATACTAGACCTCTTGCTATATATAAAGCACAACACCACACCATCAATCTTCACTTCACTTCACTTACCAAGCATGAAGTCTCCTCCTTTTGCTTTAGCTGCTCTTGTCTTGGTTGCAGCAGCATATGTAGGTTTCTTCTTCTTTCACCTTTTGCTATTTACTCATTTCATTGCATTTTCTACAACTTTCGTAGCATGTTGTATAATTAATTGTCATTATATTTTTTTTTAAAATGCACTTTTTGAAAGCATAATGTGGTAACAAGTAAGTTTGTTGCATCACGTAGAAGCTAATGAATCAAATGTTACAACGTATACAATTAATGCACATTAGCAAAACTTTTTAATTATGTTGCCACAGTCGATGACTTTTAATTGTTGTTGGCTCAACAAATTCTAAGTTCAAATTCATTTTCGTATTATAGGTGATGCATGGTACCGGTAGCTTCGCAATGCGAATTGTCTTACCATACCCTTCACCACCGCCACCGGCTCCAATATGTCCACCAACCCCTGTAATTCCTCATCCACCACCTGCTGCTCCAATATGTCCACCAACCCCTGCTCCTCAACCACCCACACCGACTCCAACAACTCCGCCGCCAACACCTATTATAACACCCTCACCAGCTCCAACGCCCAACCTATATCCACCACCTGTAATTCCTCCATCTCCTCAGACTCCCAACTGTTCACCACCACCTCTTGTTCCACCCACACCACCTTGCACCCCCAAAGCTCCATCCTATCCTACGCCACCCACACCAGCCAATCCAAGCCCGCCAAACGCATATCCACTAACGCCCCCACCAGCTCAGCCAGCATATCCACCATACACCAGCCGCATCACTAAGCCATACCCACCAGCAGACTTCAAAGGTAACATCGTTTTGGTTCTTACATAACTAAAAATATCCATTTCATAAGTTTCAAGAATCATGTTTTCCTAATCTTATGGATGTAGGATGCTTTTCATCGTGTGGATTAAGGTGCGTGTTACATTCGAACCAAGACAGATACCGAGACTGCATGGCATGCTGCAACCGATGCAACTGTGTTCCTCCCGGTCAGTATGGAAACAAAGAGATCTGTGGCTCATGCTTCACAGATATGAAGACTCAAGCTGGTAGACCAATGTACCCATGAAGACCATGCATCTTTTATAGTTACCTAAAGTTTAAGAATAAATTGGTCTTGTCTTTTGAATTTCAGTTGTTGTTTGCTTGCAAAATTTTCAACTCTTGATAGCAAGCAGGAGTACGTACTTTAATGAATACAATATGATGTTTATCATTATGCAATTAACAAATTATATGATGTTTATAAACTATCATCAACAAATTATAATAAATTCAAGAGAAATTATGGAACAATGTCATGGTACAGGTATATGAGCAATTAGGTTAGGTTAGGTTGTTTAATAAAAAAAAAAAACATTTTATTTTTGTTGAAGGCATGTTAATGTGATGGTCGGATACACCAAAAGTGACAGGATTTAGTGAATCCATCTGCTTTGATGGAAAATTTGATACACCAGAAGAAGAACCTGTTAATATGATTAAAAAAAAGTATATAATCATAGTTTGATACGAAACATGTCTTTTTCAGTTCCATTTCTAGGAAGAGTGGATGGTTTCAAACCAGAGGTTGATACAAGAAAGAGTAGGAATTAAGCATATCATGAAGAGAACCTTCGCCATTTGTGAGTTCCTAGGTGACAAAGTGTGTTCAAATTTTTCTTGGTGTAGCTGAACCTATGATGACCCTTTAAATGTTGATGGGTTGAAAAATGAGCAGGAAGCGTGTAAATATAGAAGTGATATCCATTAATATTATGGAATTAACACTACTAGAAAACTGCTACTATTCTCACGTCAATTTCCGTAAGAAATCCGTGGGTAACTGCGTTTACCCACGGATTTCCCACGCAAATGGGCTGTGGGAATTCTGCTCGTGGGTAATTTTTTTTCTGATGCATTTTCTACGGAATTTCCTACTCCTTTCCCACACAAATGTTTCATTAGAATTCTCCTACTTATTTCTCACGGAATTAATTTTCTTAACTTTCCGACGCATTTCCCGCGGAATATTTATTTTTGGGGGAAACTATCCGGACACCCACTGCGCCTAAATCCACACTTTTGCAAACCTAGACGCCTCGTATAGACCTATACGAGGCGTCCATGCACTGAATTCGATGGGTGTACAGAGGGTGTCAGGCACGTTGTTTAAGGAACCCTATACGCAGGGTATGGGGCTATACGAGGCGTCTCTGTTTGGTATTTTTTTTTGGCTGAAATGAGGGGTGTTTTGGTGGGTTTTGGGTTGGTTTTTTGGATGGTTTTTGAAGATGTGTTTTTTTGATGAAATTTTTTTAGGTTTTAAAAAAAGTTTTTTTTTTCTTTTTTACACTATAAAAAGTTGTTGTTTTTTAAAAATTAACTATTTGCCTTTAAAAATCGTTTTTTTTTATTTTTAAAAAAGTTTTGTTTTTTTTTTTGTTTTTTACACTATAAAAAGTTTAAAAAAATTTTTTGTTTCAGCGTCGATTAAATCAACTATTTTAAAAATCGGCTCTTTAAATATATTATATTGTTTTTAACATTTTACTTTTTTAAATATTATTCTTTCGATTAAAATTTTATTTCTTTCAAATATTGTTTCCGTATTATATTCAGGGGTTATATTGTTTCCGTATTATCTAAATTTAAGAGAACAATCATTGAGTAACCGAATAACTGAAAACAAACATAAATATGACATATATAAGATAACTGTTTACATCCATAACAAAAATATAGAAGATAAGTTTGTACATCCACAATAACAATAAAAACAACAACAGGTCTATGCATCCAAATCCGAATCTGAATCCTGATGCTGCTGCTGCGGCTGGTGCTGCTGCTGCGGCTGCTGCTGCTGATGTGGTGCTCGAACCGGTGGAAGCGGTATCGGGGGTAATCCCTCTCTCTCTCGTCTATCCTGCTCCGCCCGTACCAACCAACCTACCAAATCGTCGAGCCTGTCAAGCCTGGCTCGTACATCCGGATGTAGCGCAGCTCCTGGGGCACCACCTCGAATAACGTGACGTGGAAACTGAGGTGCCCCGGCAGGTGGCGGTGGCTGTGGCGCCGCTGCACCGTCTAGATCCTCCGGAGGGTCCTCCACGGGCACTACATCAGCAGGATCTGCAGGAGGATGAACGTCCTCGAAATGCTCTGGTAGGGCCTCCTCTCTCCATACGCCCCCCTCGCGGTTTTTAAACCGCGGGCCAACCGGGAACCTCTTGATAACCCTCATCCCCCATAGCGACTGCATACCCATCCGCGTCGGCATGATGGCCGGCGTCCGTAGATGTGGGTCCTGATGTGGTACGAGGCCCAATGAACGGGCAATGACGGTCACGTACGCCCCGCCATACAAAAATCCGCGCTCCTGCCGGTGATGGCCGGAGGCGAAGTACTGGGCTAGACCGTGTGCTAGCGCGCACGGCCTCCTATACAACAAACAATATAGGAAAAAAAGATCTGTGGTCGTACACCACTCACGGCTGTAGCCGCGCGCTGATATAGAAGTGGCGAGCAAATGGTGCAGATACCTGCAGATAGTGTTAGCGAAATACAAAAACAGAGATTAATAAACAGTGCATATAATCACAATAATTGCAATAATAAACGTACATACCTGTATAGTGGGTCGCTAACAAACGACACCCTCCCCTTCGACTTGTCATGCTCCCAATGATCCGCCCCCGCAATCACCTGCCAAAACCCAACAAGAGTGGGTTTTTCAACCACCACTAGCCCCGCTGTGTAGATCTCAGTCTCGATCTCCTCCTGCATGTATAAACCACAGCGCACCGCAAACTCTGCTAGCGTCATCGAACGCTGAACGCCAGCAAGCCTGAAAGAAACCTCAGGCGGAGGGGGAGCACCTGGGTACGGAATCATAAATAAAACAATATAATAATAAATAATAAATTATAAATAATAATAATAATATTAATAACAATAACAATAATTAATAATAATAATAATAATATAAAGAAATAAATAAATAAATAAATAAATAAATAATATTAATAAATAAATAAATAAATATCAATAACATTCACCTGGGTACGGAATCGGCACTGGCTCCCCAGGAGGGTGAAATGTGAATGACGAAATGAACTCGACCAGCAGCTCCCTGTAGGTCGGCGTGTGCGCCAAATCAAAAAGACGATGCCACGGCGAATCGATAGGTATAAACCGACGCACTCTCGGCCTCTCAGCAATCTCCTCCATCGCATCCCAGTCGATCGATGCATGCGATCCAACGTGCATCCTCCTAAGCTTCTGGCAATGACGGGCGGCGTCAGTGCCGTCGGGAAACTCTAGATAGGGATGCCCCTGCAACGTATCCACAGGCGGTCGCTGTCTCCGTCGTGGACCCTGCTGAACCGGCTCTATGTGAATGTCATCGCCCGGCATCAGATCGTCCTCCATAATAAATACTGTATACGTATACAATAATAATAATATTAATAAATAATAAATAATAAATAATAAATAATAAATAATAAATAATAATATTAATAACAATAACAATAATTAATAATAATAAATAATAAATAATAAATAATAATATTAATAACAATAACAATAATTAATAATAATAATAATATAAATAAATAAATAATAAATAATAAATAATAATATTAATAACAATAACAATAATTAATAATAATAATAATATAAATAAATAAATAAATAAATAAATAAATAAATAAATAAATAAATAAATAATAATAATATTAATAATAATGTTTTTAATAATAATAATTAATAAATAATAATAATAATAATAATATTTAATAATATAATTAATAAATAATAATAATATTTAATAATAATTAATAAATAATAATAATAATATAATTAATAAAAAAAAAAAAACAGACCCTCGTATAGCCCTCGTATAGGGCTATACTCAGCGTCCTGTTCCACAAGTTCTTCATCATCATCAACATCAAACCCCCAAAACCCAACCAAATTCAACTTTTAGGGCAAACCTACGGTCTAAAGGCATAAACGAGACAAAAATACTTAACTACGGGATGAAATACGTACCGGTGATGCTTCGATTCTTCAAAAATACGGTTGAAATACGTACGAGGCGTATAGATCAGAATGCACCGTATATGTGTGTGTTTTTGTTTGTGTGTGTGATCTGTGTCGTCTAGCCCCCCCCCCCCCCTGTGTTATACGAAGCCTAGACGCCTCGTATAGACCTATACGAGGCGTCTATGCTTTTTGCTCAATGACATTTTTGCCCCTGTTTTACCCTTAGTATAGCCTTTTATCAGGGGCAAAATGGTAATTAACCATTCCAAAAAGATATTTCTGGAATGGTTAATTACCATTTTGCCCCTGAAAAAAGGCTATACTAAGGGGTAAACAGGGGCATAATGGTAATTTAATAATACATTTTATTAATTAAAAAAAGAAATGGGAAAAAGTAACCGCCTCAACTGTACTCCTCGTACAGGTCTGTACGAGTCGTACAATTTTGAAATTACCTTTTAGCCCCTGCTAAGTGGCTATACTGGGGGCATATCAGGGGTAAAATAGTAATTAACTAAAAAGATTTTCAAAATTCAAATTCAAAATTCAAATTTAAACCGCTCAAAGAGACGCCCCGTACCGGTCTGTACGAAGCGTCTACTTTCAAAAAATTCAAATTTTGAATTTCAGAAATTCAAAAATTGAATTTTCAAAATCCCGCTCAAATAGACGCCCCGTACAGGTCTGTACGAGGCGTCTGGTTGGAGTAAAATTACCTTTGAGCCCCTGGAATAAGCCTATATTGGGGGCCTATCAGGGGCTAAATGGTCTTTTGTGCAATATTATACGAGGGGTCTAGTCCTATACGAAGCGTATAGTTTTTTTTTTTGTAGAAAAATTTAAAAAAATACTATTAATTCCAAAAAAATATTATTAATTACAAAAAAAATACTATTAATTACAAAGTTACACTATTAATTCCAAAAAAAATACTATTAATTACAAAAAAAATACTAATAATTACAAAAAAATACTAATAATTACAAAAAAATTCTATTAATTACAAAAAAATACTAATAATTACAAAAAAATTCTATTAATTCCAAAAAAATACTATTAATTACAAAAATCATTCTTCCGTGTAACTATCTATGTAATTAAGACTGGGGTTTGATCTTGGTCGAGGATTCATTATCGATGTATACCATTCTAGACGTGGCAAGTACATATCTTCCCATTGTTCTGTGTGGGGTCTTCGGTGGGTCAACCATAGCCCGTGTGCTGGTGGCATAGGATAATCCCCTTCCAGCTTAACATGTATGAAGTGGTTCTCGTTAACATGTGTAAGCGTTATGAATAATGGTTGTTGATTAGCCGGAGGACTTAATATTGGGAAGTAAGTGGAACTCGCACCCATGGTTGTCGTTAACAGGTGCACCCCGATACCGTACGTTTGTGCAATAAGAAGTCCTGCAAAGGGGAAGTCCATCCAGTGATTCTCCCCACAACCGGCCACTGAATCCCAAATTAGGCCCTGACGATGCGTGTAAAAATAACCTGCAGCCCATGCTTCAAATATTGGGAACCAGATCGATTCGTTCTGATCCATTTCTTGGACAAGGTCCCTTCTAATACGCCCCCATGAACTCTGATCCATCCCTAAGCCCACAGCCACAGACCGAAACCCACAATGACCGTCCGGCATCACATCTCGTATGCACGAGACGTACGGATGGAACACTGGCGGAATGTCAGACTTAAACCGTTCGATGATTCCCACGTACTCGTCCCCAATGATTAAAGGAAAACCGTGATCATCTCGTGTCTCTTTCTTCTTAGAACTCTTTGAACGGCTTAGGGTCGCTTTGGGTTTTTGGGACCTTATAACCGACTGTTGTGAGGCTTGAGACGGAACGTACGAGCTGTGGCGAGGTTTATCGTACTTACTTTGTCGTGAACCTTCAAAGCACGTGTTTGCATCACCGAAGGAGCTTCTCCTCAATTCTTCATCTATACGAGAGGCCTCGTCCAACCTTTCTTGTACCTGCTTTGTTGTTGGTCGGCCACGAGTATTTTGTTGGACAACCGGTGGTTTCTTGGTAGATTTCGTTGGAGTCAACACCGCTTTAATCTTTGAAAGCAGGCTTTTTTGCTAAGCTGGAGGGTGCGACTGTAATTGTTGTCTAACAACATCTAGCTCTTCGACCACGTCAAGGGAGTCGTCTATCAATTTACAACTTTGGAAGTTAAGTTTCCGCCAGAAGACGTCTATGTCTTCGAGTTGAATCGGACGCTCTGCACGGTTAAAAACAATATTGTTTAGGTAAAATGAAGGAAAGGAAATATATCACACAAGTGTTGTACGACGTTCAACAATTATTACCTTCACGCATGTACTTTTCTATCCTACAAGCACAGGGCAACCCACAGCTGTGCCACATTTGGCAACCACATGATGAATTAAAGCGCTCCAAGACATCTAGCCTCCTAATTGCCTCTCCATGCAACAAGTCAAGGGCTTTGTGGGATACTTTTCCAAGTAGGTGTTGAAACATCGGGTGTTTGTGGTGTTTCATTGTTTTTTCGATGCTTTCTCGAAAAGTCTTCCTTATTTCACCGAACTGTGTCTCAACTATATCCCGGACACAACCAACTATACGGTCCAGCGAGCTCCTATCTTCGACGTATCTCTTTAAGTTGGCATGTTGGCTCTCAACTCTGTTTGTAGTACGATTACCAAAGTTGCGCCTCTTATCAGTCCACGCAAAGACAAACATCTCCTTATAGTCTTTTAGCCAGTTATCGTACACGTATTTGAAGACTCCTAAAAAGTAAAAATAATTTAATAAAATTTGCATAGGTGAGTCGTATGTTATTAGAAAAACTTACTAGAACGTTTGCACTCCACAAGTCGCTTTCGCATGTTGCGCAAGTGGTAGTCGTAGATGGGTATGGATGGAGACTCAATCAATGAACCCCAGAATGACAAAAATTTCTTCCAGTCGTCGTCTGTGAAGGCACCCTTGCAGTGCTTCATAACATTCTGTTGTATGTGCCACCTGCAAAGAAGCCTGGAGGCGTCTGGAAATACTTTAGCACACGCGCCCATAAGGGCTAGGTCTCTATCCGTTAAAATCACACGTGGCTCCATACATTCATCCAACATTGCCTTAACCCTCTCAAGCACCCACACAAAGTTATCACCCCGTTCTTTACTAACAACGGCATGCGCGATAATAAACGATTTGTTGGTAGGCGTCATACCAACAATCTGGATAAAGGGCATATTGTATATGTTTGTCTTGTACGTTGCATCGATCATCATGACGTGGGGGAATGCACGCCCCAAGACTCTCGAGTCCCGATGAAGAAAGAAGATCTCTGTTACGATCTCTGTTCCGGGTTCTTCCCGGATCTCGTAAATAAAGTCGTTCTTCATCAGCACATTTTCTAGTGACTGCATGGGAGTCAATCCTTGTCTTTGTTCGGCTCTAATCTTCGCTACAACGTTTTGAACGTCTTTCTGAACATGAAACCTGTCGGGGTCCTGCTTCCTTATCGTTTGAAATATTTTGCGCGGCTCCATGTTTTGAGCTGTCAGCTGCTCGATCAGTTTCATTTCGCTTGGAGTAAACCTTCGCACAAACGCGTGGGCCGACAGGTCCTCACAAAGTTCGTGGTTATGTTCAATTGTTCCGTCTTTTATCTCCCAGGTTTCATACGGGTGGTTTCGGACAGCCAGCAGGTAAAACGGGCAACCGGTTTTTTTGCTTCCAGCTTTTCTAAGTGTTGCTGTACTCTGGTGCTCACCACCACGATCACATTCAAGCCATACCCTCCCGGTTCTTCCCCCGATTTTCTTTGATCGACGGGTGACAATAACGAAACCATCCGCATTTGCTATTTCTTGTATCCGTTTCTTTAGTTCATCTAAGGAGTTGAAAACCTGTAACATCGACAATATTAATAATAATAATAATAATAATAATAATAATAATAATAATAATAATAATAATATAATAATAATAAAATATTAATAATAAAATAGTAATTTATACCGTCTTTTTTAAGTACAGACTGTCCAGAATGGGAGGTGCTTCACCACCATATCTACCATATCCACCATAACCACCATATCCTCCAACGTCCGAATTGTTTTGATGAACATAAGGAGTGCCCGGGGAAATGAATTGCTGATGATCACCGTCTCCTCCGTATCCACCGTATCCCCCGTATCCACCGTATCCACCGTCTCCTCCGTATCCACCGTCTCCTCCGTATCCACCGTCTCCTCCGATTGATATGTCTCCTCCGTATCCACCGTCTCCTCCGTATCCACGGTCTCCTCCGTATCCACGGTCTCCTCCGTATCCACCGTCTCCTCCGTATCCACCGTCTCCTCCGTATCCACCGTCTCCTCCGTATCCACCGTGTCCTCCGTATCCACCGTCTCCTCCGTATCCACCGTCTCCTCCGTATCCACTAGCATGGTATGAGTCATCTACACGGGCTGTTTCATCAACAGGAGGATGCTTGTTCAAATCTAGAAACGGGCTGTTTTGTTTTCCTTGTATACTAGACACAACCTCCTCTTGCTCATTAGAATCGGGAATGCCAGACTCCTCCAAAATAGACAACCGTATCATCATTAGTAAATAATAAACGAAAACAACAAGTAATTATAACATTTACGCTAATAACTGTTACCGGAACGCTTTCGTGCCCCCAGTTTTCGCTAGAATATTGCCCGAAGATATAGTTGCCGTTCCAATATGATGACATTTCAACACTCCGGGATGATAATAACGCAAACACAAATAAAAAAACAAACAGAATGTGAGTGTTTGTTTGTTGAAACCTCGGATGTGGACCAAGAACGCACTGTAGGTTGCATTTTATGGGAGCTAAAGACGCCTCGTATAGGTCTTTACTCCCCGTATGCCTTTAAGTCATGTCAGACATAGTCCCTTCATAGTCAAATCGGTCAGTCCAAGACGCCTCGTATAGGTCTATACGAGGCGTCTAAGGGCCTTCGTATTGGCCCCTCGTACAGGCCTAGACTCCCCGTATAAGTTGACTGATGTGACGTTGTACGAGGTGTAGAAGTTGGTCGGGAAAAGCAACCCTATACGCTTCGTATAGCCCTATACGAAGCGTATAGAAGGGTGTGGATTTAGGGAAAAAGGTGTCTGAATATGTACACCCTTATTTTTTAAAATTTTGTGCTTAAAACAATTATATTTATATTTATTATATAATATTTCTATATTTTAATTTTCTTACACAATTCCTACGAATATTTTTTTTTTCTTCCTACACAATTACAACGGAATGTACTCGTTTTTCCTACAAAGTTCCTACAAAAAAAAATTTCCTACACAATCCTAACGGACTGTATTCTTTTTTCCTACGCAATTCCTACGAAATTAGTATTTTCCCTACACAATTCCAACGGAACATATATATTTTTCCTTCGTAATTCCTACGAAATTAAGTTTTTTTTCTTACGCAATTCCAACAAAATTTATCTTTTTTTCTTACGCATTTCTTACGCTGGAAAATAAAATAATTTTGTAGTGAAAAGGCTTTTCGGAAATACACATCAAGCTTATATACACCAATCGAACTTTTTCTAATCAACCCAATACACATTCAATTCGAAAACAAACCCGTCAAATTACAATCCTTTGTTGAATGCATAACTACATTAAATTCCATAAATAAACTACATATAATCTTATATAAGCTAAACTAACGAAATACCTAACTCACTAGAAAAATTTCGGCATCATCATCAACAAAAAATCTATATCATTATCCGTAGCTTCTCTTGTGTCGTGCCACATTTACAAATAAGAGTAAACAAAAAGAGTTATTACAAGCTGCAGCAAAAATGTAGTTAAATCATCAAGCTGCAGCAGAAATGTAGTTACATATTAAAAATAAATACTTGAGACTATTATATCATAGAGAACGAAATTCTACATAACTAACCTTGAGCAATTCGGGAATCTCATCTCTGGAAGTAACAAGGCCAATTAACCCTTTACCAACTCTTTATGCATGAAGTAATAATCTAAAATTTTGGAAAAAAAAATATGTAGCAACATAATATCAATAAAATGAGATATCCAGTTGTATCAACAAATTTATTTAAAAATGTTGACCTTGTGCAAGATTGCGTTAGAGCGGTTTCCTTCCTTTCCTCCTTTCAGTAGGAGCCCATTTCCAGTTTTAACGGCTAATGATGCAATCTGTTTAGTTAAAAAAAAAAGATTTTAGAATTGCATGATAAATTCAGAAAAATATTTTTTCACTATACCTGAACTAGAGCCTCAGGCCGAGACTGAAAGATAACAAAAAGAACACCTAAGGGAGACGACATCTTCTCTAAGATGAATCCGTCGGACAACTGGATGCACAAATAGTCATCAAATAAAACACATTTAAGAGATAATCATTACGGTGAACGTGTAAAGGATCTCAAATATTTCTGCAATAAAGTGTTTTTGCTATCATATTCCACCTGCTCACAAAGTGCTCCTAATATCCCCAATGCGAGCCTTACATCATCTCGGGTGACCCAACCTTCAATTCCAAAAGATAACCAGTTTTAGACCATTCCCAAACCACATGAACATGTTATGTAGGTGGTATGTGTTCTAAGTTTTAGCACAAACAACATATCTCATCCAACAAATAGTAAAAGACAATTGCCATAAAAAAGGAAAAATATGCGGTGAAATTATCACTTCTGAATCAAAATTACCATCTTCGCAAATCCATATCGACCGAGGCGATTATCCATTTTTCTTTATCTATAATAGCAAGTGTCTTTAGGTGGTAATAACAGAAATTCATCATGATCAATCCATTTTTGGAATCTAATATAGCATACCCCTAGAACATGACAAGTAATCCATTTCAAAGAAAACCAATGGCACATGTAGTAGTTCACCTGAATGCCTCAACCATCATCTAATAATCATAAGAAGGGAGTAATTGTAAAAATTGTTAATTACCTGAGTATTACAAACCAGCTCATTTCCATCTCCTCTCTCTCTCTCTCTCTAATCTCTAGCATTCCTCGATTTCCCTCATATACCCATACATATATGCACATGCTTGTAGATCTACAATGATCATATGCTGACTTGAGTGTCAGAGGGTTCAAATAGTTCATTTTCGTCTTGACAACTCAAAGGTTGTTGTAAACATTTTCACAAACAGTTGGTGTGCAACAAAATCTTGTGAAAATATCTTCATAATAAATGAAAAAAATGGGTAACAAATCGAGAACCACACCATGTAACTCACCATTAATTGAATCATTTCACCACTATCTCGCCCTTCTTTTGAGTCATCGCGGCTAGAGAATGCAAAACCAAACTTGCGAACCGGATGCTTGAGTCCGTTTCAAGAAACCTAGAAATGACAATAACGAATTAGAGTGGAACATCCTCATTTACCTGTGATTGATAGAGGTTGAGAGAGAAGACCAAGTGGAACAAAGATGGAACCCAACTCAACAACTAGAAAAAAGAAGGCAGGTGCTACAATTGTTGTTCTTCGGCCATTCAACTATACTTAGGGAGTAATTGATTTAGGGTTAGAGAAGGAGCAGGAAGATGAAAATAATTGGGGATCAGTGGAAATGAAATTTGGGGGGAAGTCTCAAAGGGAAAAAAAAGATAATATGGGCCTTGGGGGGAAATCAAAAAATTTGAGTGGAAATGGTTTATACAAAGAATAGCAAAATTTGATGAAAATTATTATTATTTTATTATATAGTATATATAAGACGCGGTTTAATGACAACCTCTTCTAAAAGGTGTTTATATTCATATAAGACCGTGGGGTATGGTGGGGCGGGGATTTGGGGCATGGGTTGACACGTGGAGTTCGAGTCTCCCGCTGGTGAGTGACGTGTCCGTGGAGTATGGCGGGGCATAGCGCTGTTCAAATTGCTCGGCGCTCGACGCTCGTTAGATGCTCGCTCGGAAAATGCTCAGAATTTGTTCGTTCAATTCAGCTCGATTAAAAAAATGCTCGGTTCGGTTTGTGAACGAACCGAGCACGAGCAAAGGTCCGCTCAGTTCGGTTCGGCTCGGTTGGCTCGATTTATTTTTTAATATATATATATATATATATATATATATACATATACATATATATTTGTGTTTGTGTGTGTATCATTTTTAATGAAATGAGTAGAGACCAACATTAACAATGTTTGGTCCTAGATCCAAATAGAGTTCATTTAAGTAATTAGAATTGAAATCTATTACCAATAGTCCATTATCCAATACTTAAATGTCCATTTGAGTAATTGAGGCAAAATTTCAAATACTAAAATGTGAAGCGTAGATCAATACTCAAGTCTCAACCCGCCATTTGATTCAGAAGTGCAAGACCCTAATCAAAACACCCCATTGGACATCGTTATTTGATTTCTCCATTGCCACTCGCCAAGACGCCAACTGGTCAGGGTTTTGCTTCAATCCTTTCATTCAATTTCAAACTTTCGATAGAACAAGGGTATGTTTCAATCGGTCAACGATTTATCTTCCCGCTTAGTTAATCTCGATAGAACTAGTTAATTGTTTTTGTATTCCTTGTTATTTGTTAAATTTTTCTTGTGTTCTATTGGTCGAAACATCAGGGACGAAAACTGCACTTTATTCTAATAACTAGCACTTCTATCGTCACTTTCCTTGTTTATTCTGTGACGCTCGATACTCGCTCGACGTTCGTTCGAAAAATGCTCGGATCGAAAGACGCTCGCTCGAATTTGGCTCGGTTGAAAAAACGCTCGATTCGGTTCGGTTCAGATCGGTTTGTAAACAAACCGGGCACGAGCAAAGGTCTGATCGGTTCGGTTCGGCTCGTGAACAGCCCTAGCGGGGCATGGCTAGCCCGCGTGGCTTTGCCAGCTTTATTTAAAAATTTTAAAAATACACACAACATTTAAAAAAAGAAGCCTAAAATTTTATTAAAATTCCCTAAAAATTACAAAATTCTACAGAAAAAAAAAAGATTACAAAATTAAAAAAAAACCTAAAGTGTTAGGTATATTTCGAAAAGGACGCGCTTGTCAAACGGCTTCCGCTCCTTGCCCCGGAACTCGATGTTGGCCACCGCCACCCGGTCTTCGTGACTTATCTCACCGCCTGAGACGTTGTCGTAGTAGGCTTTGAAACGATCGAGCTTCGGTCGTAGCTCGTGCCATTTGTGTTGGCACGCGTTTAAATTGTGCCGGTCGTTTCCCACGTTATGCCGGTAGCTAGCAAAAGCTTCCAGCCAGTAACGGGTCTCACCGGGTTGGCGACCCTTCATCGCGTCCACGACGCTCGTGACAAGGACTGGCTCTTCCTCATGTGTCCAAGAGGCCATCGATCAAGTGTTTGTGGGTAGCGGTTCGGGTAGGTGACTTGGGTTGGGGTAGCGATGTGGACAGCCGGTGGGGTTGGGGGTTATATAGCGATGTGGACAGCCGGTGGGGTTGGGGGTTATATAGCGATGTGGACAACCGGTGGGGTTGGGGGTTATATAGCGAGGTGGGTGGGTGAACCGTTTGGCTTGGCCAAACGGTTATATTTTAAAATTTAAACATGGCCGCTATGACCTAGCCAACAAGCGAATAGGAGCCGGCCACGTAAGACCGCTAGGCATGCCCAACGCCCGGTCTTAAACTCCCTCCCAAGGGGCCACGCCCAAACCCAAGCCCCACCCGGGGTGGTGGTTTGGGCGTGTTCAGCCAACCCACGCCCCATACCCCATAGTCTAAGTATAAGACGAGGTTTAAGTAAAAGAACAAGTTATTTTGAATTTCATTGAATATTTTAATCAAATTTGTCTGGTGGTTATGTAGTTGTTGATTTTTGAGTAAATTACGAAAGTCGTCCTTTTTGTTTGTATCGAATTGCAAAGTGTGTCATTTGTCTTCAATAATTACAGTAAGCCTACTTTATGTTTGCAAACCCTTGCACGGTTTGTCCTTTACCCTAAACCCGGCTTATTTTCATTGTTAAATGTGATCAAGTGGACCCCATTTGAAGGTAAATTAGACATTTTACCAATTATAGATTTTAGTATTACCATGTGTTTTCATACAAATAAATCAGTTTATTAACTTTTATAGCATTTTCTAAAAGTAAAGAATAAAATAAAGCTTGCAATCGTAGAATAAAAGGCAACACGGTGAAGGGTTATATCACGTGTATTAAGTGATGTATCTTAAACGATGTGCGGGCCTTCATATATCTTAATGGCTCATTAACGCCTTTATTATGTAACATTCAATGTTGAAGGGTTACATCACATTGTATTGAGTGCTATTATATCGTAACAAATAATTACAAGTCACACATGCCATAATAGACCATGTTGGGCCTTGATATATCTTAAAGGCCTATGAAGACCTTTATATGTAAAATTCGATGTTGAAGGGTTACATAACATTGTATTGGGTGCTATTATATTCTAACAAAGAATTACAAGTCCTATATGCCCTGATAGACCGTGTTGGGCCTTGATATTGGAGAGTTACATCATGTTGTACTGAGTGATATTGTATCGTAATCAACAATTACAAGTCCTACATGCCCTAGTAAACGGTGTTAAGCCTCGATATATCATTATGGCTCGTTAACATCTTTATTTTGTAACATTTGATATTAAAGGGTTGCATCCCGTTAAGATATGTATTCTGTAAAATTCGATGTTGAAGGGTTCCATCACGTTGTATTGAGTACAAATATATCGTAACTAAGAATACAAGTCATATATGCTCTAATAGACCGTATTAAGACATGCATTATAGATTCCTACGCTTTTTCCACGGAACTATTAAATTCAATATCTTCCTACGAATTTCTAACGAATTGTTAAAATGAAACGTTTTCGTAGAAATTGCGTCGGTATTTTCCTACACATTTCCTAGGGATATTAATTTGAAACCATTCCGTAGGAAATGCGTCGGTATTACCGACAAATTTTCTATGGATATTAATAAATTTGTTTTGAAAATAATATATAAAATGTATTACAATTTTTTTTATCCATTCCGTGGGTAATTTGTCAGAATTTCCGACACACTTCCTACGGATAGAAATAAATTAATTTAAACATAACATATATTTTTTTAAAAATTGTAGGATCGAGGAATCGATATATGCACTAACAAAAATAATAAAACTTTATATTTTAATATCATTAATTTTAATTATTATGAATATTTTTTAGGATAAATTGGATTCCTACGCATTTCCTACTAATGATTAAAATGAAAACGAATTCCGTTGGAATTCCGGAATTCCGTCGACAATTTCTGACACATTTCTTACGCATACCGATTCCTACAAATTTCCGACTAATAATTTAAATGAAAACGAATTCCGTCGGAAATGGGTGGGAAATTTCTGACACTTTTCCTACGCATAACAATTTGTAGCTTTTTCGTCACTTTTTTTTGTCACAAAACTAAGACCCTTTCTTGTTCGTCGGAATTTCATGGGAAAAGTGACGGTAATTTCGTTCGTAGGAAATATGTAGGAAATTTTGGTTGGAGTAAAATGCACGGATAGTCCCTGTGGTTTTGTAAAATAACACATATAGTCCCCAACTTTTGGAAATTACACCGGTGCTCCCTGTGGTTTGACAGTTTGTTACTCGAGTTGTCCCTGGGATGGATGTCCGTTAGTTTTCTCCGTTAAATCTATGTAAAATGACAAAATTACCCTTTGCTTTTATTAAAATGGGTCCTGCAGATAATGCCTAACCATCTTCTTCAAACTAAATCACAATCTTCATCTACTAAAACCCACGCATCCCTGTAAATCCAAATTCCCTTGTTCTCTATTCGCCAGCCATCATCATCTTAAACCGCCATCACGTGCCAAACGCCACCGACTACCATCGGCAATTGAACAACCTCTCCATTGTTCATGCTCCCTTGCCCTTGTTTTTCCCCAATATTTGATACTGATTTTTTCTGAGCATAACACCCTTGTTTCCCCCAACTCAAGGGCGAAGGTTAGTTGTTGCCCGGGGGCGCCCACCCCAATGTTTTGGTTAGAAGTGTATAGGTTTCGATTTTTCGTCCGAAAATTTAAAAAATTGTATAGGATCGCGTCCTCCCAATTATTTTTTCTAAATATTTATACAATATATAAATTAAAGTAAAGTTTGTTACCACTTTGTATATCCTAAATATTTATACAATATATAAATTAAAGCAAAGTTTGTTACCACTTTGTATATAAGTGATGGGTAGTTTTGTAAATATATTTTAACTCTTATTTGTTTAACCCTAAATTACCTACCACACAATAAACTTAATCGCAAGTTTTTATGTGTAAGAATGAGTCCTTTGAATGAATGAATTTTTTTAGTTTTATTTGGAACTATTATTATTTGACCTGACCTAAATAAATTGCCGACCTAACCCGAAACATAACGATAGGAAAAACAATTGGGTTCCATCACTTTACGCCCCCTCGAAACTTTTGGTCAAGCTCCGCCACTGCCCCAACTTTGACAGCGATTTTACGATGCCAAACACGTAACACCGAACTAGCGAAACATGGAGTATAGTCGACGACAACATCATCTCTACCGTCTCCAAACAGGTAACGCTGGTCGGACCAATCGCCGCCGTTAAATCTCCACTGGTCCGCTGGCGAAACGAAACGAGATACAGTGATGGTTTGTGAAGGTATGTTATGCTTGGGTTCGGGTCTTGGCCTACTGAAAAAACGGGTTATGGTGGTGGTTTGTGAAAGTGGTGGTGGTGGTAGTGTGTGAAGGTGGGGTGGTGGTTGCAAGGTTGAAGGTGGCGGTTGAAGTGGTAGTGGTAGGTTGAAGGTGAAAGTGGTGGTGGTGGTGGGTTTAGAGAGAAAAGAAGAAGATGAGGGGGTGGAGCATGAATAATGGAAAGGTTGTTCAATTGCCGATGGTGGTTGGCGGCGTTTGTCATGCGATGGCGGTTTAAGATGATGATGGCTGGTGAATACAGAACAGGGGCATTTGATTTACAGGGATGCGTGGGTTTTAGTAGATGAAGATTGTGATTTAGTTTGAAGAAGATGGTTAGGCTTTATCTGCAGGACCCATTTTAATAAAAAATGGGTAATTTTATCATTTTATATAGATTTAACGGAGAAAACTAACGGACATCTATTCCAGGGACTATCCGAGTAACAAACTGTCAAACCATAGGGAGCACCGGTGTAATTTCCAAAAGTTGGGGACTATAGGTGTTATTCTACAAAACCACAGGGACTATCCGTGCATTTTACTCTTTTGGTAGGAATAATAGTAGTTTTCTAGTAGTGTAATGGTTTGAAATGTTGGAAAGTTTAACGGAGAAACTACAGCAAAAGACTGAGAACGAAGCGTGTTTGGTCGAAGAAAGAGATGGGTTAAAACGACATGTTAAAGATTTGGAGATTATCATTGAAAGTATAAATGATGAAAATCGTATGTCGGAAAATCAAAATGAGAACCAAAGAGCTACAATATCCGAATTGCGGGAGAAACTCCAAGAGAAAGATAGTCGAATTTCGACTCTCGAATTAGAGATTGAAGGTGTCGAGATGGATCTATCGGACAAGATGAAATCGCTTGAACAAAAGGACAAATTGTTAGAAATCGACAAAATGGAAATCGCTGAATTGCGGGAAAAACTCCAAGAGAAAGATGATCAAATTTCGACTCTCGACAAATCATTAGAAATCAACATAATGGAACTCGATGAATTGCAGGGAAAGCTCCAAGAGAAAGATGGTCGAATTTCAACTCTCGAATCAGAGATCGAGAGCGTCAAGATGGATCTATCAAACAAGATCAAATCCTTTGAACAAAGGTACATATCGTTAGAAATCGACAAAAGGGAACTCTCTAAATTGCAGGAAAAACTCCAAGAGAAAGATAGTCAAATTAAGGATCTATCAAACAAGATCAAATCCGTTGAACAAAAGTGCAAATCGTTAGAAATCGGCAAAATGGAGCTCAAAGGAAAAAATGACGATTTAGTAGCATCACTAGAGCAAAGAGATATGGAGGTAAACAAGTCAAACAACGAAGCGTATTCCAGTTTCCGATCCACAGTTAAGAAAATGGGAGAAATGGTGGATGAATTCAGAAAGAAATCCGAGGATAGTTTCCGTATCTTGGGTAGAAGAATCCGCGTGGCAGAGCAGCTTCACAACGAAACCCGAGAATGGTACGAAAAAACCCGAGAACAAAACGAGCAAGACAGAAAAGACTGCGAGTTAGCGTTACATAGCATCAAGATTATAATGTCAATGGTGAGTGACACATTAAGTGTATCCGAGACGTTTGGGCTTCGGTTTGTTGAATGTTGTGAAGCTTTCAATACTAATTTGTGTAGTTGTGTAGTTAGCAATCAATACTAATTTACCATTATCATTATATACCAGTAATAATTATTCCATATATTAAATAGCCATAGCATGTGTCTGTCACAATTCAGACTTTGTTATAATTTCCATGGAAATTATATTCAAGTCAAACTCCATTTAAGTTTCATGTAACCAATTTGCCCCCCCCAAAAAAAAAAAAAAAAAGTAGAAAAATCCCTACTTGGCCTTCCTAATTCCATCCAAAAGTACTATTCGTTTTCAGACCAATTGCATGTTACAAAAGATGTTATGAAGAATATGAGGAAGCGTCAAACCCATATCATTTGTAGCAATTTTAAACCCATATCGCAATTGAATATAATACAAATCTGTGCCTTAACAAACAATGTAGTGTACCACCAAGTTTTTCTTTGTTTGGCTTCCCAACTTTCTTAGGCAAGCAAGAAAAGGGCTTGTTGCCTTGCAAAGAATGTTTTGGTTTTCGTTTCAAACATAACTAAATGAATCTTAGATCATTAAAATGTTTTAGCATGTAGTTATACCCTCATTATCTTTTTTTCCAAATTGAAAATCTATACAAATTAAACTTCCTTGATATACTTATTGGCATAATCACCAAGTTTTATTTAACCATTTATCAACTCATTTTGTTTTCCATCACTGGAAAGCATGCCTTAACAACCAGCATGTGTTTATCTCGTTTGCTTTTGATACTTTTGGCTTTCTTGTGCCAGAGGTTGTGGACCTATTAGTCGAGTTCAAAGGGTCATGCATAGTAATGTTATAACCCTGAAATCTATGGACGTAGTTTTGTTGGTGCATATTTGTGACAACAAATTTTAGATTTGGTCTCTGGATATCTTGTGACAACCCGAACTTCCAAGGTTTGTGCCGTTTGATCTCGTAGTTGCAACCTCTCCTAATTTTCTTACTTCCACGCTCTTGTTGTATCAAACTTTTATTATAACATAACATGTTGCTTTGATTTAATTTGTCGAGTGTGAATCTAATTGGTTATAATTTAGAGTATGGTTAGGTCCGTTAAGTGTTTGGGCTTGTTTTATGGGATGCATAGAAACCTGGGCCACGAGTATCATCACAGCTCATGCACATATTGGGCCGCACACCTTTTGGAACCCTCACCTTATTACACATCGGCCCACATTTGAATTAGGCTGCACACTTAAGCCCACTTAAGCCAAACTGCCATTTTGTTAGCAACTATATGGGCTTAAGCCCAGGTTTCGACCAAGAAGGACTAACTGCCCAATTCCTTATTTCATATGTATATGTAGCATATTATTTGGGCACAAACTTAAAACAAACCCTACTCTCTTTCATATTTACGTACGACAACAGTAGCAGACCCCCCCCCCCTCTCGCGAGACATCATTCTATCGGATCAAGTGTGCGGTTAGTGAATCATCCTTTTTGTTATCATAGTTCTTTGGTTGTGATTAGCTGCTCGAGTAGGTGTTAATTAAATAGGGTATATGTGATTTATGAGTTTAAATACATGATATGATACTATGAGTCGGGTCACATGCTTGAGATGTCCAGAATGAATTTGTTGGCTGCTATGAATTAATATTAGTTGGGTATGTATAATTGTTATAGGATCCATAAATCGTTAATTTAAATCAAGAAGTGAAGTAACTATTGTGGATTGATTTAATGTAAATAAGGATGAATGATTATGGGATAAACTGTTTATTATTGTGAATTGGTCATGCAAATTAAATAGATGAATTCTGAAAATTGGGTCGTACACACACACATGTGATGGGGCTTGTTGCGTAGATGGGCTGCACACATAACAGGGCCGCACATGTGAACCGGGCAGTCGAGCAGTGTAACAGCGATAGGCTGGGCAGCCGGCTCCTCCAATTTGGGCTAGATTGGGTTGTTCTTTGATTAGATTTATTTTTAGGCCTGTTAGGAACTCGTGACATATATATACATCTTGTACACATCTGTAGTTGGGCCGCATAGCTTAGGGCACTTCTGTCGGGCTTAATTACGCATTGGGCCAACTCCTTTTCATACATTGGGCCGATTTATTGGATGCACATCAAAAGGCTTGGCTGGTGTATTCATGAAACGTGTGGATTAAATGTGTATCACTGATTGTATGATTGCACAATTTGGGCATCAAAGGATTTATTGTCATTCGATTTATACATATGCATGAATGAGGTGTATTGGCTCATAAACAAATTGCATGCTAAGAAACTGAGTGGTGATGTAGTCATGAACTATAGGGGTGCTATTTAAACAATAAATCATGTAATATGTGAAATGTATGCGACTTGAATGTTCATTATGTGACTACGTGATAATTGATGCAAATTGTTACATGCGTGGTTTGATACGTGAGTCGATAGAATGAGATTCTAACTGTTAGTGGTAACCACAATAGGAACTAATTGACCAACTTGGAATACGTGCTTAAATCTTACCGAGCAAACCAAAGGTGAGTTCACTGCTCTTTTTCCAAGCATGCATCCTAGGGAGGGATATCGGGTAACGTTCCGGGGAGGAACGCTACTTCATTGGGATGTTTGTTATTATACTCAGTTTCTATCATATAAGACCCCTTACATCTACCGACAGTTGCCGGGGAGGCAACGAGGTTATTAGTTGATAGCGCTATTAGGTTTGGCACCCTCACACCATACCGGGGAGGACGAGCGTGAACTAATTTCCTTAAAGCATGACCAATGTTTTGATAGAGACATTGGGGTTGGGCAAATACATCTTGTAGCCATTACGGTAATCGAGTTAATAACAACATCAAATCAAATTGTTAAACTATTTTATACATATATCTGGTAACTAAACTCGTTAACAAAACTTTGAACTCACCAGCGTCGTCTGACACACTTGTTTGCATGCTTGTAGGTCGTTAGATGTCTTGCATTGGGACTTGCTGTCTGGAGTAGCAGGAGTGGTCATGGGTCGACTGGAAGGATTTATGTGATTGATTATTGACAGTATACATTGGTTTTGAATAATTTAACTTTGGTTTACTATTTACTTCCGCTGGACATGTTGGTTTTCATTTAAACTGGTTGATGGTATTTTTATTAATTGAGAACTTTATTTTGAAACTTGTATGGGTTCAATGTAATTAGTGGCTCGTTGTTGGTACGTCACGCCTAACAGGGACATTCCCTAGGTGGTATTTTGGGGGTGTGATATATCTTGTAATTTGTGAAATGATAAACGGTTAGCGAGTTTAGCTTTGTATTAGTTAATTTTGAGTGATTGGGCAAAACCAAACTCACATTGGGGGAATGGTAGGCGAATTGGGCCTGTCCAATTCGCAGCCCATGACCTAGCCCAAGTTGCAAGCTTGTCCTATATAAACAAAGCTTTGCATTAGGGTTTAGGTTAATCACCTTAATCAGTTTTACAGAGGCAATTCGTAATAGCAATAGGCTTAGACGAATTTGAGGTCTTGACTGATTGTAATCGTTTGATAGATAATCAATAGAGATATGTTTGTTGGTGATTTCTATTTCTACTCATTTTCTGTGTAAATCTGATCTAGAGGATTCCGCACTCTAGGTTAGATAGACAATTCTGTCAAAATCCATAGGACTAGATGGACCTACAATTGGTATCAGGGCATTAGGCTCTTGGTTGTCTTGGTTCAGAATTGTGTGCTGCAGAAAAAAGGTGGATTTTCGAGTTATTCTGAAGGCTGGTTCGAAATTTTGGAGGCTGGAATTAGGGTTTCAAAATTTTTGGAATTTTGATATAGTTCTGCGAATTTGTGGCTTGTTTTAATCTTACTGCGTATTAAAGATTGCTATTTTTAGTGTTTTTGTTACAGGAA